>NC_069003.1:34521584-34522827 GCF_001194135.2 Octopus bimaculoides
TATATATATATATATATATAGTTATATTTTTCTTACGAAAGATACAGACGACATAGAAGTGCTCAAGTTGAACCTGAGACGTTAAACAAATATAATAAATAGAATGTTCGTTGTAGTTTGCCTGATTTGAACTTTCTCCATTCCATTTATTATACTTATATATATATATATATTTGTGTGTTTGTGTCTGTATTTGTCCCTCCGCCATTGCTTGACAACCGATGTTGGTGTGTCTACGTACCCGTAACTTAGCGGTTCGGCAAAAGAGACCGCTAGAATAAGTACCAGTTGAACACTGGTGTCGATATAATTGACTTACCTCTTCCCCGAAATTGCTGGCCTTGTGCCAAAATTTGAAATCAATATTTTACAGTACAAAGAAGCCGGTGAGCTGGCAGAATCGTTCGCACGCCGGACAAAATTCTTGGCGGCATTTCGTCCGTCTTTACGTTCTGAGTTCAAATTCCACCGAGGTCGACTTTGCCCTTCCTCTTTTCGGGGGTCGATAAAATAATACCAGTTGAACACTGGGGTCGATGTAATCAACTTACCCCCACCCTCTAAATTACAGGCCTTGTGCCAAAATTTGAAATCAGTATTTTGCAGTACAAGGGACGTTGTATATAAGTCTAGTTAGTATTATGTCACATGATAATTTAGCGCAGTTTGTTGAATATAGGTGGCGACATAAGTGAATGGCGAAAGTTTGGCGAACAAACTAAAGGTCAGCTAATGATGGACCTGATTTCCTCATTGCTAATTGAAATAATCCACGGAAATTAAATGGATGTCAATATCCTGTTACTGTTAAAGCACTGTGTCTGGGGCTTCAGGTCAACCACCGATAGAACTGTGGAGTTCCCCGTTGTTAAGTAGTTGCAACAGAAATGTAAATGTAATGAAGAAGAGAATAAAGTAAAAGTAAAGATTAAAAAAATGATAAAGTAAAAGTTGTTGGGAGAATTAAGATTTAAGACTTTGGAAGACTCTGTCTGAAATAAGATCGTAAATGAAAATTAATTCCTTCTGTTGCACTTGAAAACACATTGAGAATACTCAAGAAAAAGTAAAGCAACAAAAATATTGTACAATTGTACGATAAGATAGGCAGGATTTGAAGGAATAAAGATAACATTTTCTATCAGTAATAGCAATTTTATGAAAAATTCTAGTGATTTTTTTCGACAACAAAGCATTAGCGCTTGCAGACATACACATACACATACACGCACATACACATACG
>NC_069003.1:34523578-34526078 GCF_001194135.2 Octopus bimaculoides
ATAATAATAATAATAATAATAATAATAATGATAATAATAATAATAATAATGATAATAATAATAATAATAATAATAATAATGATAATAATAATAATAATAATAATAATAATAATAATAATAATAATGATAATAATAATAATAATAATAATAATAATAATAATGATAATAATAATAATAATAATAATAATAATAATAATAATCATAATAATAATAATAATAATAATAATGATGATGCTAATAGTGATCGTTATTGTTATTATTTGTTTCTTGGTGGGAAGAGGAATATAATTTGTAAATCATGTGATCGCTTTTTAAATAATCAATATTTTCCCGTTTAGCTCGTAACATTTAATTTCACAAATCATAAGATATATATATATATATATATATATATATATATGTATGTATGTATGTATGTATGTATGTATGTATGTATGGATGGATGGATGGATGGATGGATGGATGGATGGATAGATGTATGGATGTCACTGCTTCCTATCTTCCATCATACCGGTTCCATATACATAACGGTTCTGATATTTTCCATCCTATTAGGAAGATTAGTGATTGTTTTGGTGGTGGGGGAACTATTCATTAAAATAATCGAAAATATAAAGATTTAATGAAGGGCTGTGTGGTTAAGAAACTCGAGTTTCAAAGCACGCGGTTTCGGGTTCAGGCCCTCTGCACAGATTATTGGGCAATTGTTTTCTACTATAGTTCCGGGTCGATCAACGCCACGTGAGTGAATTTGGTGGACGTGAGTGAATTTGGTGGACGTGAGTGAATTTGGGGATTTGGATTAAAAATACTTCGTGTGGAAAAAGATAAGCGAGACCTAGTCCTGTCAATGAAGTCTGTTGTTAGAATGGCAGAAATTTAAAGAGAGTTCTCTGTTTGACCATGAAATGCTCGGCATGATTTCATTTTGTATACGTTAAAGTTTTATCATAGCGTTGTAAGAGATGAGTCTACGAAACGGATTGGTTTTTCTTTTTTGTTTTTGTTTACTGCGTTGTTGTAAGCATGAAAGGAGAATTGTCCTCAAGGAATTAGCTTGCATCTGCCGCGAATGGAAACCAGATCGTCTGCATTCTAGCATTAAACCATCAATTGAAACAAAACAAATTGGTATTATTGAGAAGGAGGACACGGTTGGGTAGCTGAGATTGAGAGGAAGAAAGAAACAAAGGTGGGTGAGAGATGAAGTAAGGGCGCTAGTGGGAGAAAGAGGTGAAGAGAGGGAGAGAGGGAGAGAGAGAGAGTGAGAGAGAGATAAAGAGAGAGAAAGAGGGTAGATTGCATAAGATATTTTCGTTTAATTCCTCTATTCTGCCGGGTATGGTTTTTGCCTTTCGTTCTTCCAGGGTCGATATTTTAAGCACAATAAAAAAGTCGGTTCAATTCACCTGAATGCACTCTCGCCACCCTCCAGCAATCAAGAAATCATAATGAACCAGTGAATGGTGGGCGTTGTTATGAAGCAATAATTTATCAATACAATAGAATCGATATCATAAATCAATGTAAAGGCGGTGTAGTTGTAATGTACAATATTTAATCTCCCCCTTCGACCTTACTCTTCGACTATAAATATGGGTCTTGTGCCAATGTTAGAAATCAATGTTACAAATATAATGTCGCACTTTATGTTCTGATTTCAAATTCCACCGAGGTGGACTTTGCCTTTCATCCTTTCGGGGTCGATAAAATAAGTACCAGTTAAACACTGGGGTCGATGTAATCGACTTAGCTCCTACCCTATCCCAAACTACTGGTCTTCTGCCAAAATTTGAAACTAACATTATACATATAATGAAGAGCATGTGCAATAAGGTATCCTGCTGTGTCCTCTCTCTCTATCTTTTCAACTGATACTACAATAGCCTCTGCTCCTCCAATTGGCTAGTCTTGTATTTCTTGGATTTTCTTGAGGATTTTTGTTTCCTTTTTGTTGTGTAGCTATTATCCTGCTTTTTGTTCTTTGTCTTTCATATACAGAGGATCGTTTGAAATTTTATTCTTCACTAGTATTTTAGTGTCATCATCTGGTCGGGCCATCTATTCGACCAATAACCAGATAACTACCTCCCATTTGCAATCCAAGGACAGGAAATATCAACCAAATACCCGATGCACAAAAGGGAAAGAGATTCAGGAAAAAACACTAAACAGTGACAACCGATGCAGACTTTGTGGAGTTAACACCGAAGATGTCACCCACATCGTAAGCAGTTGTCCGAAAATGTCTTCACGGCATTATCTTCCGATGTGTCATGATGCTTTAACTAGGACACTATATAATGAAATACGCCGGAAGGATAACCCCGAGCACAAAAGAAATAAGAATCCACGGTATGATAGAAGCCATAGCCACTTATAATAATTGCGATCGCTCATAAGCACGAAGAGAGAACAATTGCAGTTGGACAGTTCTGAGTAATCTCCAAAATTTCTTTTCAGAAATCCGTTTGAGATTGGCATTTAACAATCAGGTTTC
>NC_069003.1:34531049-34534620 GCF_001194135.2 Octopus bimaculoides
TATGTATATATATATGTATACATGTATATATGTATATATATGTGTATATTTGTATATATGTATATATATATGTGTACACGTGTACACACACATATATATATATGTATGTATGTATGTATGTATGTATGTGTGTGTGTGTGTACATATATATGCTTATATATATGTATGTATAGATATTTATGGCTGTCGCTTGGTCAGCTTCCAAGTGAAACGCCTGCAATCAATGGCTTCTTAATAAAAACACTATGAAACGTTATTCTGCTTCAATTTATTCACTTCCCCTCGATTAAATATTAGTTATTTAGATTGTTTTTCTCTTTTGTTTCGTTACTTTTATTTCAATTGTTTTATATTTCGAGTTTTTTGTTCATATTCACAAATACACACACATATATATAAATACAAACACTTATGTGCCTCCGACACCCCTCTTTCTCTCCCGTTCTCTCTCTCTTTCTATTTATCTATCTATCTATATGTATGCATGTATGTTGTATATATATATATATATAATATTTGTTATGTTTTTGATTTTGTTTTATTACTGTCTCACCCGGCTCGCCTCGTCTCACCCCCACCGCGCGCCCTCAATGTTATTTCCTCCCAATATGAAGTATCTCATCTTGTTCAATCAGCTGTAAATACATCATGTGACTATCGAAAAGTCATGTGACGCTTAGTCGGTACACTGTTTATTCTTGATTGCCTTCTTATTCATAGTACTTGTTGGTCTGGAATATTCATTCGACTCTTCTTCTTCTTCTTCTTCTTCTTCTTCTTCTTCTTCTTCTTCTTCTTCTTCTTCTTCTTCTTCTTCTTCTTCTTCTTCTTCTTCTTCTTCTTCTTCTTCTTCTTCTTCTTATTATTATTATTCTTATTATTATTATTATTATTATTATTATTATTATTTCAGGACTTGTGCCTACATTAGAAAGAAACAATATAATTTGCCGTAGTCTGCTTTACCTTTCATTCTTTCGGAGGGGTCGATATAATAAATACCAGTTGCGTACTGGTGATGATGTAATAATCAACTTTACCTCCGAAGCTGGCCTTGTACTCACATTAAAAGGAAATATTGCAAAACCGACAAAAATTGCCTCCAGCGCTGGTGGCGTTCCATTGCCACAATTTCATATTCCTAATGCTTTCATTGATGGCGTATCGTATGCGTTTCCAAACTTTCTCAATCAAAATAACAACTTGATTTATTGGATTTCACAGTCTTCCAGTTCAGTTATATACTGTAATTTCTTATCGAGTTTAAAGTCCTGTGTGTTAATTTCGATTTATATTTATTGCTATGACAGCTGCTTGTGGTAACTGTCTACATTATTAATAACAAGCTGTAAGCTACGTTCTTTGACTTGGACTCTCTGTGCGAAGACGATGAAGTGAATATTTCAGATGCGTTGATGATGACGGGTGAAACTGTCGAGCTGATCAAATGTATGCTATTGGCACCTCTGAGTTAAGTTATTTCAGTCTATCTATCTATTTATCTATCTATCTATCTATCTATCTATTTATCTATCTATCTATCTATCTATCTATTATCTATCTATCTATTTAACCGTCTATCATTCTATCTATCTATCTATCTATCTATCTATCTATCTATCTATCTGTCTGTCTGTCTGTCTGTCTGTCTGTCTGTCTGTCTGTCTGTCTGTCTGTCTGTCTAATTATGTACGTGCGAATTTATAAAGAATAATAATAGGGACTTAGTAGTATGAAGAAAAAAATATACAGAGAAACAGTAAATTCAGTTCCGTTAAAAGCATATTTTGGTGAAAGTCGTAAAAAATATCTGAGCGCGTCAATATCTGAAAACCGTCACAGAAGCCCCGGAAGGATGGAGTTCCTCAGTGAAATTCTTAAAGGAAAAAAGAAAAAAAAAAAACGTTAATATTGCTGTAATCTGTTTTGCTTGTAGCTTCAGCATTTAATCTCTCCACATTTACAAGCAGCCGTTTCGACCATATTTGCTCTCTTCAGAGTAACGTCATCAGACAATGCAGCGGCCAAAAATAATTAATTACAGTATATAACACAAAACTAATTAATTAAATTTCATCCCTCAGGAATTGATAAGAAGAAGCAGACTTGATAAAAGCCGTGAAAAGTATACGAAAAGATCGACTCTTCTCCCTCTCTCTCACTCACAGAAACACACATTCAAATAGACACGCATACACACGTAAGAGCAAACACACACATACATACATAGCCATACATATCCATACATATATGCTTACATGTATATACATATATACAAACATACTCTCTCTATCTCTCTTACACACATACGTATATATGTATATAAATGTATATATATTTACATATAAGTATACATATATACATATATAAATATACATATATATACATACATATGTGTTTGTGTGGGGATGTGTGTCTATATGTGAGTGTACGTATGTGCGTATGAATATGTAAATGTGTTTGTATGTGTATGTATATCTAAACATTTATGCTTATCTATTGATTTCTCATTATCTGTCGGACAGTTTTGAAAATTTATGTACCTATCGGGTCAGAAGGTTCGCCTTCAGTCTTTCACTCTCCCTCTCCCTCTCCGGCTGCCTCTTTGTGACGGCATCAATGGACGTACGTACGTACGTACGCATGTATGTATGCATGTATGTATGTATGTATGTATGTATGCACGCATGCATGTATGTATGTATGTATGTATGTATGTATGTATGTATGTATGTATGTCATTATTCAGTTTATTCCAAGATTTCTTGCCAACAGAGAAAGAACCGGTTTCTAATCTAGATCCAAGGCTCCTTCATTGGATTTTCAACATCAATAACAGGATATTTTTGTTTGTATGTATGTATGTATGTATGTATGTATGTATGTATGTATGTATGTATGTGTGTCTGTTAGAGCGTACTATACTGCAGTATATACCGTGAGAAAAAGTCTCATGCTGTCTTTTGGCGCAAAATGCACTCCTGTTTATATCTCTACCAGGGAGATAAATCCCCGTCAGCCACAGCACCGAGGCCACCGAGTTCGCGCAATTTCGGCCTTCCTTGTTCTTGTCAGCGATGGACGCGCGTCGCTTTAGAAATAAATGTAAATAATTGCATGCAAACATTGGGCTTTAAAAATCATTTGAAAAGAAAAGATTTATAATCTGATATTTACACGCTGTTATTTTGTAGCTTATATCTGCTTCGAGTTTCACATTTTCCCCACAAAAACGATTTTTTACACATCACAGACACACAGACACACACACAAACATGTACATGCATGCATAGACACACACACACACACACACACAAATACACACATGCATGAATATGTATATACATACACACAGACATGTATACCTTCATATAAATTTCGGTGCTCTTTCATTTGCATAAATTTAAATGCCTCTAGAATTCATGCTGTTTTGGTATTATATTTAAAATCACAGACCACTTTCATAAATTATACACCAAACTATTCAAGTATTTGAGTACTATTACAAACAAACAAACACACACACACACACACACACACACACACACACACACACACACACACACACACA
>NC_069003.1:34534973-34538291 GCF_001194135.2 Octopus bimaculoides
AGGAAACTGAGTAAACACAAAATATTATTGATAACATCATTGATCTATTATTGGTAAATGACAGGAATTGTTTCAGCTGTTCATACGAAATTCATTTAGTATTGTTTCCGAGTAGAGTTTCTGCAACTCGACGTTGGACGCGATCAATAGTTATTTGTGTTGCCACTCGTGGCTCATTGCGAATTTTGTTGTGAAGGACGATCAAACAATCGTTGAGAGGTTAAAGAACAAGGGGCAAGTATTGCTTTCTTTTTACTTTCGTTTTTTTTTGGTGTGGGGGGGGGGTATAGATACATTCAGACTTCCGAACATCTAATTCACTCTTTCTCTCTCTCTTTCCTCTCTTTCCTCCCTTCCCTGTGTCCCTTCCCCTCTCTACCTACCTACCGATCTCTCTCTCTCTCTCTCTCTCTGTCTACCTGTCTGTCTGTCTGTCTGTCTGCCTGCTTGCCTTCCTGCTTGCCTGCATGCCTGCTTGCCTGCTCACCTGCTCACCGCTCTAATAATGATGATGGTAATGATAATAATAATAATAATAATAATAATAATAATAATAATAATAATAATAATAACAACAACAACAACAACAACAACAATAATAATAATAATGATAATAATAAGCACCTGGAAATTAAAACGGGAACTGTTCTTGTTATTGTAGGTGCCTAAGGTATGATAAAAAAGGGATGTCAGAAACATCTAGATAAGATCCCAGGAGACCCATGTCTCAGAGAAATCCAAAAGATTGTAATGACAAGTACTGCCCACATCCTTAGAAAACCCTATCTATTTAAATGTCTTGTGTTGTATTACCTGAAGATATTTCGCTACTTCCCCTCCCCAAGCTTTCAGTCACACTGTAACATAACAGGTACAATATAACAAGGTACAACATAACAAGTCTGCTGAAAAATACATAACCCAAGGCACAAGACTTACAAATCTATATAAGGTGTAGAAAACAATGCTTCTAGGTAAAGCTTTCATATTACTCGGTAGTTTAGTCTTATCTTTGGTAGTTCAGCGTTGGACTCGATGGTTCCGTGAAAGTTCACTAAAAATAAATATATAAACCTTTAAGCTCTATTTGAGTGGTTCTCTACTGGGGTTTGCATGGCCTTTGCGGGGTCCATATAAGATTTTGTTGCTAAAATTTATATGCAATAAATTGGTTTATTCTTCTACAAAGCACAAAATATTTTAGCAACTTTTATTCTACAGATCCTAATAATAGTTAATTTGGAAAAGTATAATAGGATTTTTAAACATCGAATGGCTTTGAGGGTCCACACAAGTGATGTAGAGATCAAAGGGTCCCATAGGAAAAATTTGGTTGAGAACCCCTTGAAAAGTAACCCTGCTAAGCACAGTAGACATTCTATCCAAGGTGCTCCCATTTCAAAAGCAAAACTTAAACACGAAATTGTGTAGATTGTATTTGATCTGTTCAAGTCGTTTAGTCAAGTATACTCGGAACACGGAGAACCTTTTATGGCTATTGAAGTGTGGAACCTATTGTACTTTTATACGGCTGTACTACTCTGTAATAAATACAGCTTGTTTATATTGAATTCCTCCGACATTTGTGTTTACATAAAATAATGCCGGTGTCGTTTGTGCCGTTGAAGAGAATGTTTAGTCATTTTTCAATTACTTTGTCGCCTAGGAAACGGAAACGTGAAATTTGCATTGCCATCATCTCGTAGTTTATGAGGAGAATCTGCACAATAGGCAGGTGGTTTTGTTATCGAAAGCAACGAGGGGGAGAGGGTGGGATTTTATTAATAAATAATAATTTATATTTCGGTGAGAGAGACAGAGAGAGAGGGAGAGAGAGAGAGACAGAGAGAGAGGGAGAGAGCGAGAGACAGATGAGAATTTTCTAGAGCTCTGCTAAAGGTAGCACAGCTGCTGTTACTGCTGCTACTACTACTACTACTACTACTACTACTACTACTACTACTACTACTACTGGTGCTGCTGCCAATATTAGAAATCATCATCATCATCATCATCATCATCATCATCATCATCATCATCATTATCAATATTATTATTGTTATGCAAAAACTATTACATGCTGTTTTAATTAGCAGAGATGTTATCCTGAAGCTTTCGGTAGAACAAATCTCCTCAAATATCAACAAACCTTTCCCAGGGTTTTTTGCAGAATAAGGGATGACACATTTCTGCAAGTGAGCCGTGTGAATCTCAGTTCTAGTCCCCATCAGCCTCTTTAGTAGGAATTTGGGTGTAATGCCAAGTAAACCGGATTACTTCAGGAGCATCTTCTTCCCCTTGTCGTCCGTAATCCCGTTATCTCGCTTAATCCTAATGTCTCTCTATTTTCTCAATTTCCCTGATATTTACGAGATAATTACTTTATATCCCACATGTCGCTGGCAGAATCGTTAGCACGCCGGACAAAAGGCTTAGTGGCGTTTCGTCCGTCTTTACGTTCTGAGTTCAAATTCCGTCGAGGACGACTTTGCTTTTCATTCCTTCGGGGTTGATGAAATAACTACCAGTTGAGTACTGGGGTCAATGTAATCGACTGGCCCCCTCCAACAAAATTCCAGATCTTGTGCCTATAACAGAAAGGGGGATTTATATATGTGGATGTAAAACGGATGAGCTGGCATTTCGATCGTTTGTGTGTTGAGAGTTCAAATTCCGTCGAGGCCGACATTGCCTTTCATTCTTTCGGGGTCGATAAAATAAGTACCAGGCTGGATACCAGACTCAATGCAACTGACTTAACTCCCACTGCTAAAACTGCAGTCTCTGTGCCAAAATTTAGAACCATTATATACATTAATATAATGTTTACATGACATACAATAAATTTTGGCAATAGCAAGAAGTAAAGAAAAGCGGGAAAAAAGGGGCAGAAACAAGCAAAAACGAACCAAATGCGTCCGTTTATAAATCAAACAGTGGAGGGTGGTGGTGGTGGAGGGGCTAAAACAATGTTCGTTGGACCGGGATTTGCGTTGGAATACCATAACATGAGTTTAATGTGAGGAGGCTAACTATCAAATACTATTTGTGCATCAGAAGGGTTGTCGTGTCAAAGGTGAACTCCTTAAAAAAGTCATCCTCGTACTGTTAACGGCCATTAAAATAGAAAAAGACAAACCTGTGCAAAGGAAGGAAAGGGGGGAGATCAAAGAATTATACACGGGATAGTGTGAATGCGTGTTAGAGGTGGTGGTGGTGGTGGGAGTGGGAGTGGGAGTCGCTGTCGTTACCGTCGTTGTCATCACTGCCGTTGCCATCATCGTCGTCGTCGCCGCCGCCTCCTCCGCCGCCTCCACC
>NC_069003.1:34538487-34540973 GCF_001194135.2 Octopus bimaculoides
CCTCCGCCGCCGCCTCCGCCGCTGCCGTTGTTGTCGTCACCGTCATCATCGTCGACGCACTCATCGTCTTCGTTGCTGTCGACATCGCCGCCGCCAAATCAAAACACACAAATGTACAAGAAGAGAATAAGCATTAAAGAGAAGAACTAATTGAAGAAAATGTTCCAAAAAAGCTCAAATAACTGATTTGGAAGACGGTGGCAGCAACAAGAACAGCAACACTAGCATTAAGGGCTCTTATGCGATTCCAAAGACTTTAGTCCGTTCTTGTATCAGCTGTGAGAAACCGCAACTGCCTTCAGTACGAAATAAACAGATGGGAACTTTTTTGACCTGTTACGGTTATAAGAAAAATGTGGGTGGATTTGCAAAACTCAACAGCATTTTTTTGTTACGGAGATAATCCAGAAGAAGGAAAACAAAAATAATATATATATATTTCTGCTTACAGTTGAGATAATGATAACTTTATGGCAATTCTAGGTTCTTTGAAGTTTGTATTTTAGGTCCTGATATTTTTTTTTGTCACATTCTTTGTCTCCCATTCTTGCATCAAACAGGCAAGCAATATCGATTAAGCAACACACTCTCTTTCTTTACTGAATACAGCAATATCTGTTTGTTCTATTTGTCCATCTGATTGAAGCATCAAATCCCATAATACTTTTACATGGTCATCTTTAAGGATGTGTTTCGTTTTATGCTCATACTATTTTCCTATATGTGTAAATCCATGTTTTTGTTTTTACAGATTTGTCAATGTATGATTGTAGAAGCTTTCTCATGTCTCTTGTTCTTATAGACTCTCTGGGCAAGTATTTTGCATTCGCCATTTTGCATTCGGAGACGACATGCACAACTGTCCTTTCTTTTGCTCCGTATCTTTTCTGTTTATGTCCTCACGGCACTCATTGCTTGTTTCCGCACAGCTTGAATCAATCCCTTTGTCACCTTCTTCAACATTCTCTTCTTTAGCCATTGAAATGTAACTTTCCTCTTCGTTTCGTTACATTCTTGCATCGATAATCTCAATTTTTTTCTCTATCACCAGTTAACGTATTCTCTCTTCTTTCTGCTACCAAAGACATTTTCTTGCTGCCAGTGACATACTTCCTTGACCCCTCTAATTTTTATGCTGACCAATCTCTTTTCTCCCTTCTTTCTGTTGAAACACAATCTGTTAACATCTGCCTGTGGTTATAATGCCCCCTTTATTACTAGCGTTATCTTCGATTTTCTATCTGCGTTCTCAAGGAATTCCTTTATCCATTTGATGATGCCAGTTGCTACCTGATGATAGCTACGGCTCTTGAGTTTATGGCAATGATGGTATTAATGCCATTGAGTGTGGATTTTCGTAATCTTTTTATCCCTCGTAATCTCTTTATTTTCGTAATCTCTTTATTCTCTCAAGACTTTATCTTTCATTGTTTTAATTTTAATAACACCGGTTTCACAAACCTCCAGATACTCATATTCGTAATCTTTATCAATCGCATGTATCTCACTGTTATGTAGGTTTATTCCATAACTTTTACAGTATTTCCCTTTCTTCATCACAGAAATTCTACAGTTGACAATACCAAATTCCATTCTGATATCTTTGATAAACCATGTCAACAGAATTGACAAAACTTTTCAATTTCTCTCTCAATCTTACTGTATAAGGTGAGATCATGAGATCGCCCAGGAACAGCAAATGATTAACAGTCTTTTGATCTCCTGCTGCTACTACTACTACTACTACTACTACTACTATAGTTATCACGTTCATTGTCGTCGTCGTCATCGTCGTCATCATCATCATCATCATCATCATCATCATCATCATCACCATCATCGTTGTTACACGCAGTCCAAAAATTAATAATATAGTTATCAGAGATGCTTTACTGAGATTTTGGTGACGTAAGTCTAATCAAATCTTACCTTAAAATGTGTAGCAGTGCGTCTGTGTAAGTAGTTGTAGTAGTAGTGGAACTAGTAAATGTAGTAGTAGTAGTGGTAGTGGTAGTGGTAGTAGTAGTAGTAGTAGGAACAGTGGTAATTTTGGTAGTATTAGTAGTCGTAGAGTAGCAGTAGTAATAGTGGTGGTGGCGGTGGTGGTGGTAGTAGTGACAGAAGTCGTAGTGGTAGTTGTCGTAGTAGTATGAGTAGTTGCAGTGGTAGTGTTGGTGGTAGCAGTTGTGGTATTAGTGGTTGGTGTGACAGCGGTTATACTGGGCAGTAGCAATGATACTAGTAGTAGTAGTAGTAGTAGTAGTAGTAGTAGTAGTAGCAGCAGCTGAAGTGTTATTACAGTACACACCAGTGAGTGACAATAATGTGTGACGTGATTGAGAAGAGACGAGGCTACGCTAACGTCGCAGCGTTGTATGTCTGCTTGGGCATTCATCGATCGATCTTGTACGATACGATTGGGTGGTAACGTATGTGTAAATGCACGCATGGGTGCATGCGTATGCGTGTGTGTGTGTGTGTGTGTG
>NC_069003.1:34541491-34546281 GCF_001194135.2 Octopus bimaculoides
ATTATTATTATTGAGTGAGAGAGCAGTGCATGCCATCAAAGTGACACTGGGGTAAAATATACGAAGCCTATTATACCCATCATGACTACCCGTCTATTATTATTATTATTATTATTATTATTATTATTATTATTATTATTATTATTATTAGTGTACAGGTCACTGCTTGGAATCGAACTCGGAATCTTGGGGTTACTAGCCCGCGTTCTTAACAGCAACATTTATATTTTACTGTTTTAAAACTAAGATGAAAGATAAATTGAGCGGGAATTATAACTAGGGGGCAAATATATAACAAAAAAGTCATGAAGATCAAAACGTGAGCGTCAATGAACATAGGACTGGGGTAGTTTAGAGCAGAAGGAAGTATACAATGAATAATGTAGTCCTAGATACACCATGTCTTCAAAAAGAAAAGATGGCTGGTCACGGATGGCATGTCTTTGTGGGATTTATTTGACTAAAAGGTGCTCCAACATGGCCGCAGTCAAATGACTGAAACAAGTAAAAAAGTGAAAAAGAGAGAATATATATACATACATATATGCATGTATATAAACATATATGTATTTCTATATATAGGTACATGCTTGTGTGTGTACATATGTATATAAGTGTGTATTTGTATGTATGTGTTGCGTGTACGTGTGTAGAGGGGTAGGTAGATGGGTAACAAATGTATGTATGAAACGACAGGCAGTGATATACAGATTTACGCCATGACACCGAGTCGTATACTATATCATAACTTTCGGACCGAAACATGTGGTAACATTAACACAGAGACACACAGACACACATATAGATATACACACTCACTCGCACACTAAATAAACACGCATACGCATAGAAACACACACACACACACACACACACACACACACACACACAAACACACACGTGTCACTGCACGCCATTAATAAACGCACGGATTCATGCAAACAAAGAGAAATACGTAGACTAAAATATGGAAATGAAAAGAATGTTAAACTAGAAAGGAATGGTGAATTTCGCCTTGATCTTGGAAATCAATCATGTTTTTGTAAAGATCAACCGATTCCACTCCATTTCCGATAGAACTAAAACATAATTCTGAAACATTCTCTAAGCATAATTGTTGTGTTCTTTGAGAGAATTCTTTGTTATTGTTGCTGCTGTTGTTGTTCCCTTGTTGTTGTCGTTATTGTTGCTTGTTATTGTTGCTACGTCTGCAGCTGCTGCTGTTGCTGCTGTTGTTGTTATTGCTATTGTCGCCGTCATTGTTTTTAGCTCCAAGTTAAATCTGATTGAGTAGATTTATGATCAAACGAATTCTAGCCGTGACTATTCATCTTCGTTTCTCAAAGTTAAAGTAACTTGGACTATATTATCCAGTCTGTCCTTCCTTCTTCTTAGGCGGCTGAAGATCATTCAAAATTTCACTGTTATTTCGAGCGTAGCTTCGTTCTCTTTCTCATAGATGTTCTTGTGGCTATCGTCTGGTTTCAGTGCCTTCCTTGTAATTAACAACTAATTAACCATTGCTAATCATATTTGCAGACATAGTTCAATTACAACTACTCTATCTAATGTGTTTTCTTTCAAAATGTACAGCAGAATAGAATTTCAACAAGATTTGGCTGTTATTTCTACGGTTAGTGTGAAAATCAACAGCCTGTCGTTATAGGGGCAGGTGTTTCTGTGTGGCAAGAAGCTTGCGGCGAGCTGGCAGAAACGTTAGCGCGCTGGACGAAATGCTTAGCGGTATTTCGTCTGCCGTTACGTTCTGAGTTCAAATTCCGCCGAGGTCGACTTTGCCTTTCATCCTTTCGGGGTCGATAAATTAAGTACCAGTTACGCACTGGGGTCGATGTAATCGACTTAATCTTTTTGTCTGTCCTTGTTTGTCCCCTCTATGTTTAGCCCCTTATGGGCAATAAAGAAATAAGAAGCTTGCTTCCCAACCACGTGGTTTCAGGTTTTGTTCCACTGCATGGCACCTTGGGTGTCTCTTACCAAAGCCTCGGGTCGACCAAAGCTTTGCGGATGGATTTGGTGGACGGAAACTGAAATAAACCCATCGTGTGTGTGTATACATATATACACAGAGAGAGATAGGTGAAGAGAGAGAGGGAGAGATAGATAGATAGATAGAGAGAGAGAGAGAGATAGATAGAGAGAGAGAGAGAGAGAGAGAGAGAGAGAGAGAGAGAGAGAGAGAGAGAGAGAGAGAGAGAGAGAGAGAGAGAGAGAGAGAGAGAGAGAGAGAGAGAGAGAGAGAGAGAGAGATCATTATTTCGTAAAATCGCGATGATTATTGTACACTGAATCATATACACTTCCTTGTCATTCTATCTGCCAGAAGAAATACAGTGAAGCGTGGTTTAATCTGTTAGAAACTCAACAGCAACTAACAAAGCTATTTGACAGCTTTGGCGATACAAAATAAACAAAATATCTAAAGTCGTACGATGTGTATTTAAGGTTTGTTGAAATATTTGAATGACGGCAGCTGTACATCACCTCTGCAGCATCTTAATTCTCTGATTCAATATTTTGATTGTTTCCCTTCATGCCGAACATACGAAAAATTAATGTTAGTCACAGTTGTACTATCATTATTATTATTATTATTATTATTATTATTATTATTATTATTATTATTATTATTATTATTATTATTATTATTATTATAGTCATTGCCTTTGCACACGTTCTGGCGCTGGAGATGTACTACAGTGTCAGCTGTTCATTAGCAGTGAACTAAGGTAACACCTCTTATTTTTCGAGCACCATCCGGAGTATTCGAGCGGTTCCAAGCAGTGCTGTTTTCTGCAAGTCATCCACCCGTATTGCAGCCCCTATTTGTTCCATGTACTTCTCGAGATTTTTGCTCACTGTTCCCAGGGATTCGACAATTACTGGCACTACTGCTCCTTTCCTGTACTGTAAGGTTACTCTGATTAGTAAGAACTGTATTTTCATTGTTATCTCTGCTACGATTTTCCATGACCCGTCTTTCGATTGCTTCGAGCTCTACTTCTGTGAACCAACAGTTTTTTCTTATTACTCTAGCTTGATCACATAGTCTCTGTTCTGTGAGTTGAAACAATCCCTTTTCTCTCCAATGATCATACACACGTTATCGATAACCCCTAATTTGAGTACCATTTTCATCTACCGGGCTTCTCAGGTAGTAACACTCCATGAACACAGAATTAATTTGCTTGCTCCTTCTACGTGTGGAAAGGGTGTTAAAATAAGAAGGATGTCTGAAGAACAAAGTGAAATAGTTGAGGGTTAAAGAGGAGAAAATCAAGAATCACGTCTCCAACTTTTAACCAAATTAAACCAAACTAATAGAGTGAAATTGGAATGGCAGCTAAGTCTATTTATTTAAATAACTACGTCGATGGTGTGAAGTCTGATCGCACGAGAAGTAATTATGAATCATTTCAGGTTTACAGACTTAATTTACAGACACGGTATCATGAAGTTTCCTGAATCTCACTTTAATGTAACTGATATAGAACATTTCCGCCCTGAATTCTTGTGGTGTTTTATCAGCAGACCAGAAATTGTAGCCATTTAAAGAAACACTATTGATTTTCAGAATTACATTTCCTTTAATAACATCCTTGTAGACTGTTCTACTCAGTTTCGAGTTATTGTAAACATAATTGTGTAACTTAGTAGCTGTGATACGAGTCATGGAATATATAGATACAGCATTATGAATTATAAAGCATGTGACAGTGTTAACCAATGAGTCGTGAATAAAAACTTTTACGATTAGTGAAGAAAAATACCTTTTTTTTTATACAAAAACTTTTAAAGCAATCATTTTATATTTTGGTTCATATAAAAAGATTCTTAATATTTTGGTTTGTATAAAACAATGGTTCTCAACGGGGTCCGTACGATCCTTGGTGTCCACGTAAGATTCCGTTGCTAAAGTTAATGTGCAATAAATCAGTTCTTCTACAATGCATAAAATATTTTAGCAACTTCTTTTTTTTATTCAATTCTTTAAAAATATTTAATTATAAAAATATAAGAATTTTTTTAAAACAAGGTATGGCTATGAGGGTCCACTTCAATAAAATAGGGATCAAAAGAGTCCCTAGGTAAAAAAAAAATGGTTGAAAGCCACAGGTATATAGCATCCTAGAATTACCAACACTTTCGGAATCTGATACTTATTTTGAAGGCTTTAATGCATAAATCCATTATAGACGAAACATAATTAGTTAACTCACAGGTCTTAGATCGTGAAGGTATCAATATTCAATTAAATTCTTGTACAAAATCAGACAAAATTAAATTACTCACTAATTATATATACATGATGATTTACCCTAATTAACCTTCGTATACACTCTCTTAATTATCTTAATTGTTATTTTGCAATTCTTTAATTCACAGCCGCACTGTTGTCTTTCCCAATCTTCTGATGTCGTTATTTTGTATCGAGGTCTCTGTTATTAGTACGAAAAGATGGTTTTGATGTTGCCATTATAGTAATAGCAGAGGTAATAGTAGCAGTGGTAATAGTAGTAGTAGTAGTAGTAGTAGTAGTAGTAGTAGTAGTAGTAGTAGTAGTGGAGGTGGTAGCAGTGGTAGTTGTAGCAACATTAAGTATCGTTGTTTATCTAATTAATAATATAGAAAGTACTTCCAAAATTTTTTTCAACATTTCGTTGAATAATAAGAATCTCAACAAGTCAACACCAACAGCTGCTTGTGTGTGTGTGTGTTTGTGTGTGTGTGTGTGTGTGTGTGTGTGTGTGTGTGTGTGTGTGTGTGTGTGT
>NC_069003.1:34546620-34547185 GCF_001194135.2 Octopus bimaculoides
TATATATATATATATATATATATATATATATATATATTCAGATATGTATGTATGTATGTATATATATATATGTGTGTGTGTGTGTATATATGTACATATATGTATATATATTTTAAGTGGGAGATAGTGAGAAGATAGCTAGTACAGAACTAACAGATAAAGATTTAGCGTTACACACTTTCAGAGACTGAGAGACAGAGAGAGGGAGAGAGAGAGGGGGAGAGAGAGAGAAAGAGGAAGAGAAGGTGGCAGGCAGACAGACAGACAGACCGACAGAACTAGAGTTGAGAGTTAGTGATACGATGTCGAAAGAGCTGAGATTGCACATAAATATATATAAACATTAGTACAAAGGGAATATATTTCTACTTAATGACATCAGATTTTATATTCTCACACGCACACATACACACATATTCATATATTCATATATACTCACATACGTACATATATTCATGCATACACACCTTCATACATACTCATACACGGATAGGTACTTACAAACATACATACGCTTACATACATATGTATATATCATATATATATATATATATATATATATATA
>NC_069003.1:34547233-34550726 GCF_001194135.2 Octopus bimaculoides
AAATATTGCGAATATAAATAAACAGAAATTGAGAGAGATATATATACATACACACACACACACACACACATATATATGCATAGATATACATACATCAGTGCACACTCATATTATGGCTATTATTTCTATTATTTCTACAGATAAAAGTCATATTTCCGAAGTTTTTATTTCATTTCTGCCAACGTTTTATCTCAGATCAAAGAATTTTTAAAAACATTTTACCCCGCACCCTTGTAGTAATGCAAACATTCCCCCGCCCCTAATCTGACCACATTTTCCTATCAACTACTTCATTACAGTACTAGACATAAGACAACACCTTGTTGAACACCAACACCGAAACGTCTATGTGGTCGATTGATCTGTTGGAAATAACAGTCAAATATTCTTGAAACCACAGCATACATCTTTAAAAAAAGGGAACACAAATATTATACTTCTACATAATCCCTAGTGATCTTAAGTCTGCTCGATCGTAGTTGACCTGGGGTTAAATAACGACACAAACAATAACAAACATGTCATTGTCGTCATTGATTTTTGCCAATGTTACAAACATTTGGAGCAAACACGGGTCTCTTCTCTCCCGCATTTTCCCTCGTAGATCTGTAGACGTCTGGACAGGGCCACGAACCTCATTTTATTCACCAGCCTGGAAGAGCATACAAAGTTAAGATCCCACTTCTTAGACCAAAGATCGGGGAGCTTTCTTAAACAATTATTCCAAAATATG
Source organism: Octopus bimaculoides (assembly GCF_001194135.2). Taxonomy (NCBI): domain Eukaryota; kingdom Metazoa; phylum Mollusca; class Cephalopoda; order Octopoda; family Octopodidae; genus Octopus; species Octopus bimaculoides. The sequence goes on from NC_069003.1 coordinate 34,547,967, forward strand.
TTTATTTATGCCGTAGTTACCCCCTTGATTTGAAAGGAAGAAAATCATAGATTCTTTGAATTCAAAAGGTCCTTTGAATCTGTTTGGTGTGGCGTCTCTTAAGCACGTCCATTACATTGGACAAATGCAGAGTTACCAGAAGAACATTTTCTCTCGTAACAAGGAACACGTTGTTTTTATATAATTTTACGTGTCCTCTAACGTGTCCTCATTAACCTCTAGAATTTCATTTTTACCCCACTTGGCATAATTTACACTGGTTCGCCGGCCCTTGCTTTAGACAGACTTATAAAAATGAAACTTCCCCATTTTTAATCTCAATTTGCATATTCGTACTTTTCGCCACTTATTAAACAATGTATATTTTTTTCATACACAATACAACATAAATCAGAAGAACTGAAATACATTTTAAAGATTTTAATGACTCCCTGTGAGTTAAATGAGAATGTAAATCCATTCTTTCTTTACTATTAATCTTATTCTTCAATGTTTTGAGATCAAATACTACTGTATGACTTTCACAAAATTAGCGTATAGATTTATGCCATCTATTTTCCACTCTCTGTTTCTCTTTCTCTCTCTTTTGTTTTCTCTTTTCGTCTATGTTAATGTCTTTTCATTCCCCTCTCTTTCCCCTCTCTATCTCTCTCTCTGTATATTTATATCTACCTACCAACCTACTAACCTACTAACCTATCTGTCTTTCTGTCTGTCTATCCCTCTATCTGTCTAGTTGTGTGTGTGTATTCATGGAAAAGAAACGAAAATAAGTTAATTATGACCGCTGCCAGCTATCAGCTTTTATCATCGTCCTTGTTTAATAAGATGGTGGACCACCAACAAATTAAGGATATTAGGACACCAGGTATTGTGTCTTCCAGCTCTAATCTCACTCTTTCTCACTCGTTGATTAAAACCATTCCTTATGCTTTCCAGCGATTCCTTAATTAAACAGAAAATGCAGATCACAAAATATTCCGCAGATTCGATATTTTACTAAATATATTTTCGTAAATAAAATACAAGGATAAAAGCAACATAAGATTTTATCGAGCAGCCAGCGTGTAAACCATTTAAGGAAAAAAATTAATACAAGGTATCTAATTGTTTCCTTCAGATATAAAATATATTATAATATCAAGGGATATATTTTTGCGATATTTTTCATAGTTTTCTCTTTCATTTCTTTCTTTTATTCCTTCAATGAATTCTTTCATTGTATTCATTCGTTCATTATACTAATTCTTTCATTATATTCTTTTCTTCATTATAATCATTCTTTGATTTTTTTTCTTGCATTCGTTTGCCTTATTAATTCCTTCCATTTTTTATCAAGTTCATCCCTTCAAAATATTCATTCCTTCAATATAACTCATTCCTTCATTATATTCATTCTTTTTGTTTCCTTTTTGTTTTGTTTTTTCGTCAAAATTCTTCAAATTCTTCAAATCTTTCTACACTTCTTTCTCCCCCCTCTCTCTCCTTCCCTTTGCTTTACCCTATCGTTCTCTCCCTCCCCCTTCCTTTGCATTTCTATATATTTCTCCACCCCCACGCCTTGTCTTTCCATATCGGCGTTGCTGATATCGAGGGCGACAGCATTGAACATTGTTGTCTTCGAATTTCTCCAGGGCGAGAGCACACTCTGTGGATGATAGAGGTGAGTGGGTCACCAATGGACGCAGACTTACGGAAACCGTACGGAAGAGGGAGAGAAAAAAGGAAAAAGGAAAGAGACAGAGTGAAGGAGAGATAGAGACAGCAGTAGAGAGTGGTAGAGAGAGAAAGAGAGAGAGAGGGAGAGGGAATAGAAGGGGAGAGAGAAAGACTCAAAGTGGCGGAGGAGGTCACTGGTAGTAGCTCTCTGCGTTATCTGAGAATATTCGAAACCGGAGCGACGGAACAATCGAAGAGGTCGAAGGAATTGTCTTTCTTGGGAATGGAGCACCTTGTGTCGTAAGTTTGCCGAAACAGGGAGGGTCACCATCGTTGTAGTCATCATAATTATCGTCATCATTGTCATCATCGTCGTCATCATCATCGTCATCGACGTAGTCATCATCATCATCATCATCATCATCATCATCATCATCATCATCATCATTATCATCATCATCACCATCGTCACCATTATTACTGTCGTCGTCGTCGTCTTTACCATCATCGCCATCATCACCATCGTCATCATCGTCATCATCGTCATCGACGTCGTTGTCATCATCATCATCATCATCATCATCATCATCATCATCATCAACAGCAGCAGCAGTAGCAGAGGTGGCAGCAGCAGCAGTGGACAACAGCAACAACAACAACAATGACAACAACAACAACAACAGCAGCAGCGGCAGGTTTGGTTTCAATTACGGGTACATGTCCTAGTTTTATCAATATTTATTATTCGATCTCCATAACTTGATTTATGTTTTGTAAGAACCACAGAATCGATTAATTCAATCAAATACCAATTAGCATTTTTTCCTATCTCCAGAAGATGTCGTTTATATATCACCAATATACATACATGCATACATATACATTTATATATATATGCGTGTGTGTGTGTGTGTATGGATGTGTGCATATATGTATGAATGTATATTATGTATGGTACATGTCGTACTCAATCTCTCCATCCACCTTTGTACTTACTTTACTGGTTATACAGTATCGAGAGAGGGACAATTGCATGTATATATATATATATATATATATATATATATATATATATATAAGACATACATACACACACACGCA
>NC_069003.1:34551939-34554823 GCF_001194135.2 Octopus bimaculoides
TTTTTTTTTTGTTTATTAATCGGCTGAAGTTACAGTCAGCTTCAGAACTTTGTAACTTCTCGCGATTATAAAAATGAAGCAAAAAAAAAATACAAAAAACAAAACCATGTATCTTCACACACACACACACATGTATGTATATATGTACGTGTATGTATATATGTACGTGTATGTATATATGTACGTGTATGTATATATGTACGTGTATGTATATATGTATAAATATGTGGGAGTGAATGGAGATGGAGAGAGAGAAACTTCTTATGTGTTTGTGTATAGATGCACATGTTTAGCGTTTCATTCTTTTCGTTACAGAAATAAAACAACTACCAAAGCCATTGGCACCATTCAGCGCCGATACCTGAACGACTGCCGAGGAAGAAAATAAATCTCCTTCCCCAATATAAAACCATCGGAAACCTTCTCCTCCCGATATATACGTCTATCTATCACTTACTGGCAAACAATATAGAAAGCCGTGTGGTACAACCAGCTGGTTACTCTAAAAGGGGAGTAAGAGCTTATTTACAGAGGAGCAGAGAAGTTGTTGGAATTAATTGTCTGTAGAGGTCAACAACCAATGAATTCGGTGTAGTAAAAGATACCATTGCATATCAATTTTCAGTTAATATGTAATGTAACTATGTGATTCATTGGAAATATTTGATATCACCAGAGTTAGATTGTAGAAATACTCACCATGTGCGCTCATAGGTGTAGGAGTGACTGTGTGGTAAGTGACTGTGTGGTTCCGGGTTCAATTCCACTGCGTGGCATCTTGGGCAAGTGTCTTCTATGACCTCGGGCAGACCAAAGCCTTGTGAGTGAATTTGGTAGACGGAAACTGAAAGAAGCCCGTCGTATATTTATATATACATATATGTGTGTGTGTGTGTGCTTATGTGTTTGTCCCCCCCCCCCAACATCGCTTCACAATCGATGCTGGCGTGTTTACGTCCACGTAACATAGCGGTTCGGCAAAAGCGACCGATAGAATAAGTACTAGACTTACAAAAAATAAGTCCTAGGGTCGATTTGCTCGACTAAAGGCGGTGCTAGACGACGCGACTTTACTACAAGAGACACCAACCAATCAGAAAATCTACCAAAAGAGATCATATATTCACTCAATACATAAAAGGTTGGTATGTGACTAGACAAATGTACTAAAGCTTCTCTAAGACGTCAAATAACTAAAACTGAGGCCGTTACTGTAGATATAGACATCAATAATCAATAATTAGAGTCTCCCATGCCAATACATAGAGGGGAGATAAAACTGATAAACTATAACACATCGAAGACATGGCGAAAATTAGAAAAAGTCTAGTAGTAGTAGTCGTAATAGTAGTAGTAGTTGTGGGGCTAATATGAGAAAACGTGACGTATTCGATTGTAGGTAAAAATAAATATCAGATTTCTCAGATTAAAAACTATATAGTAGTGAGGTTAATTATGTGCTTTAAATTTTGGCACAAGGCCAGAAATTTGGGGGTCGGGAGCCAGTCGATTAAGTCGACCCCTGTGCTTAACTGGTACGTTATCTTATTGACCCCGAAAGGATGAACGGTAACGGACGATATACTCGTAAGCATTTTGCCCGCCTTAGTGAGGTTAATATGGTTTCAAATTTGTTTCTGATTTCTGTTAGCTTGGTTTCCTCGTTTCGGCACGTGGTGTAATAATACGAGTGAAAATGTTTGATGTGGTTAGACGATTTAACGTCTATTTTTCGGCATATTAGAAATATACTTACATATATTTATATATACATATGTACATATATACACACACATACACACATATATGTATATATATATATATATATATATATATATATATATATATATAGACACTCACACACATACACACACACACACATACATATTCTATTGTAAACTAAAAAAGATGACATTTTCGATTCTGAATCATTTCTCGTCTATCAAATTATTTTCAATCTTTGTAATCTCATAAACTATTAACCTTCTTTCTCTCCCCCCCCTCTCTCTCTTTCTGTTCGCTCTCCCTCTCTTCTCTTTCTCTCTCTCTCTCTATCTCTCTCTCTCTCTCTCTCTCTCTCTCTCTCTCTTTGTCTGACATACTCTACAAACGTACGCTCGCTTACACGCACACACACATACACACACACTTGTATGCATCATCTTTATGCATTAATATAAACCATTAACGGCGTGCACAATTTTGATTCGCCTCGGTGTTAATTGTTTCTATGTCACGCAGTTTGTAACAACATAAACGTTATATCTATCTATCTATCTATCTATCTATCTATCTATCTATCTATCTATCTATCTATCTATCTATCTATCTATCTATCTATCTATCTCTCTCTCTCTATATATATATACAGATATATGCACACTCACAAATATACATTCAACTAATTTGCAAATATGAAACTGTTACCTATAGTTTCATGTTGTCAAGGCACATCACTTTATGTTAGCGATGATCTGTGTTGAGTAACGTGTTGTCATGATCCTACTTAACTTTGGCCGTTCCTCATATGAAGTAAGATTTCAAAAATGTTAGCAGTAGATGACTACCATCTAACTATCTATGTATCTTGTCGCACGCACGTACGCACGCATGCACACACACACATTATATATATATATATATATATATATATATTTATAAGCATACACACTCACACACAGACTCACACACACACACACACACACACACACATGCATATATTCTATAGCGAATTAAAAGCAGCGCTAGTATCTTAAGCATTATCGACCGTATATACACAGCATGTGTTTTGTTTGTTCGCGAACGGGCGAACAAACGAAACATATACATTTAGTATATGCGAACGATCGATAATATACATACATAACTACATACATTCATACAT
>NC_069003.1:34555195-34557523 GCF_001194135.2 Octopus bimaculoides
GGAGAGAGAGAGAGAGAGGGAGAGAGAGAGAGAGGGAGAGAGAGAGAGAGAGAGTATTATTATTATTATTATTATTATTCAAACAGAAAAGAAAGAGTGATATTGATAGAAAAAGTTAAGGAAATTTAAGATACGTAGAAAGATAGATAAATAGAAATAGATAGAGAGATAGAAAGGCAGAGGGAAAGAGAGAATGAGTGAGAGATAGAGATATAGATTGAGAGAAAAACTGTGAGTGAGAGAGAGAATGAGGGGGAGGTATTAGGAATCAAAAGCTAATGTGACTGGTAATCTTTTGGATTTAGAGGCAGGATTTGGATTAATCCCATTTCAATCCTAGAGCTTGTATTTTATGATCAGCTGTCTGCTTGGAACCGTAGACAGTTCCAACGTGTTCTAACACTGGACTCTTTTATGATGCTTTTCAGTTCCATCGCTATTATGGGATTAGAAGATTAAGGATTGAAATCTCCGTGCGAAATAAGACAATATTTCCATTATTCCGAATGATCAAGGGTGGAGGGGCGGCGTAATAACACGAAAAGAGAAAAAAAAAAATGAAGAAAAAAATAACCAACAAAAAACAAAGCAAAAAAAGCAAGCAGCAACGAGATCTCGGACATCATGTTTCGTGGGTCACGTGTTCTGCCTCATTTCTCATTTTGAGTCGTGCATCAGGTGGATTATGTGTAGCAATTCGTTTAACTATTACCTGTTCGTTGTATAAATCTAAATCCAGTTATTTGGTTATAATGTTCCTCTTTAGATTTCCGATTCCCAATTTCATTGAATTTGACCTATCAATCGCATCTCTCATCCGATTTCGAGGACACACACACACACACACACACACACACACACACACACACACACACACACACACACACACACACACACACACACACACACACACACACACACACACACACAGACACCCTTATATATGTATGAGAAATTACAATGGACATCAGTTTATATCATGAGTTCCCGAGGTACGTTTCGACATTGTGATCGTTTAGAACCACGATATTGCAGGCTGTTCCAAGTGCAGTTGGATGCTCAATATAAACAGATCATCACGGGAGCACTTTACTGCACTGTGTTAAATTGCATGTACTTAATATATACATACACTCACATATACACTCACACATGCGCACACACACGCGCGCATTCACATACACATATACACTCACCCAAATGTATGTATTTTACAAAAACACACACACACACACATACACACATATACTTCAAACGAATAGAATCCTAAAGACGAAGACAGATGTATGAACAACAAGCAGGTGTATTAGTTTGACTCTCGGGAAGAATGAAAAATACCAGTTACGCACTGGGGTCGATATAATCGACTAGTACCCTCCCCTTGGGCCTATAGTAGAAAGGATTAGGATGAAGGCGGCGAGCTAGCAGAATCGTTAGCGCGCCGGACGAAATGCTTAACGGTATTTCGCTCGTCGCTACGTTCCGAGTTCAAATTTCGCCGAGGTCAACTTTGCCTTCCATCTTTTCGGAGTCGATAAATAAGCACTAATCAAGTACTGGGATCGATGTGATCGACTATCCCCCTCCCCTCAAATTCTAGGCCTTGTGACTATAATAAGTATTATTACTATCATTATTATTATTGTGGCCAGCTGGCAGAATCGTTAGCACGTTGGGCAAAATGTTGCGCGGTATTTCATTCGTCTTTACGTTTTGAGTTCGAATTCCGTCGAAGTCGACTTTACCTTTCATTCTTCCTGGGATTATTGTAATCTCCTACAACGAAATTGCTGTCAGAATAAAGAAATCATTATTATTTACGGCTGGTGTTGTCGTTGCTCAGACTAAGTAAAATTTTGCTTTGAGCATATTCAATGTTTTTTAAGTTTCATCAGAAAAGAAAAAAATTCAGTTTGGATATTTTTTCTGGCAAAGGTTGTTATTCAAAAATTTTGAAATGTCTATCATTTGCTGGAGTTGGACAAGAAGGTTGTATTTAAGAAAAAAAAAATTGTCATTTGCTTTAACTTGAACTCTAGGCAAAAAATAATATCTCCGCCTCTCAAAAGAAGAAATCAACTACATTAAAAAATAACGTAGAAAAACAAAAAAAAATGTTAATGAACTCACAAGAAAGAAATGACAAAAAAGAAAAAAGAGAAAACAAAAACCAACGAAAATAACTAATATTTCGGGAGAAAATACTAGGGCAAAATAAGAGACAACAGGTTTGACAAGAACAATAACGATTGCAACAACAACAAGTAACAACGGGCTAGAATTATATACTTTTGCAAAATATTCTCCCCCCCCCCCCACACGCACATA
>NC_069003.1:34557559-34559230 GCF_001194135.2 Octopus bimaculoides
ACACACACACACACACACACACACACACACACACACATACACACACACACACGTACACACGTTTGTTTTTATGTTCAATTATAATAAAAACAATTTTACATTTATCATTATTTAACAAGGATAGTACTGATAACACTATTTTCTTGAGCTGCTATTATCATCATCATCATCATCATCATCATCATCATCATCATTATTATTATTATTATTATTATTATTATTATTATTATTATTATTATTATTATTATTGTTATTGTTGTTGTTGTTGTTGTTGTTGTTGTTTGTTATTTGCAGTTTCGAATTTAATACCATCAGGGTCGACTTTACACCTTTTTTTTTTTTTTTTTACCTGAGTTGCTAAAATAAGTAACAGCTAGGTACAGGGCTGGTTACACGGATTAAATTCCGTCTTCGAAAATTATGACCTTGTATTTTAAGTTAGAATTCGTTATTATTATTATTATTATTATTATTATTATTATTATTATTATTATTATTATTATTATTATTATTATTATTACTATTATTACAACTATTAGATATTTTGCTACTGAGAAATAGAAAACTTTGAAGCAGCTTCTCGACAATATCTGCTTTCTCTGATGTTCAGTATTGTTTTACCACGGAGCTGCCTCGGTATATTTACACCTTTCTGTGTACAGCGGTTTCGAATTGGCTGCAAGTATATTTGAACTTATAACAAGTTTGTATTTATACACATCATTGCTTAGCGCAGTCACCCCGTATCTTATTTACGGCTTCTGTTAAAATTCTGGAAAGGTTCTCCTTCTGTTGGGTTATTTTCTTAAATTTGAGAAGGGAAATCTTTCCCGAAATATAATCGAATCATTAAACAACCTATTTTAGGTGTACAAAACCTTATATCTATCTTTATTGGTATTGCCTTACATATTTTACCTAACATCTAGCCTGCATTGTTTAAAGGTTTTCTTTAAAATATATCAATTATACTTTGCAATATTTCAAGTAAATTACAACACTGTTTAATATTTTCTTTACTGTTAGTCAGGGACGGAAGGACAGAACCGACTACCCTGTCCTTCAGAGTCCCTGTGACTCTTACAACGAATTTATCCGTAACTTTTCCGCAAACCAAAGATCTTACGAATGCTCACAACATAGTGAAATGCGTTAAAAGCACTTCATTTTAAACAACACTTCATTTTGTCCCCAAGTCTCCGTGTTCAATCCCTACCAGTGCTTGCGCTCATCTTTATACAAATATTTCGCTCATGAACAGGTACCGGTCATATGGTGAGGGAAAAATCCAATCGATTATAACACATCCCATTCACATCAATGACCATGAGTTACATTGTAAGGTCTAATTATTTCTCAAGGACAGACTAAATCTCCGTTAATATCTTAGCTAATATTCTCGGAAATTAACTCGATGTTTATACAACTAAAAAGTATGTTTACTCGTCGACGATAACTTTTACTGGAAAGCCAGACTCACGAAGCAACATCAGTATTTCCAATCTCTCTCTCTTTCTATGTATTTCTCAAAGTCAACAAACACAAGAGGCACGAAATGAATTGTGGATATAAGATGCTTAGTGATATACATTGTCTGTCTCTTAGTAAGTACAGCCCACTTAATGCGGGTTTGTGTGTGCGCATATATATATATATATATATATATATATA
>NC_069003.1:34559766-34561383 GCF_001194135.2 Octopus bimaculoides
ATACATCTGTTTGTTGTTTACACACCCGTCTTCTTTTTCTTTTGCTTTTTTTTTTGCAAATTCCAACTATATATATATATACATACATATATATATATACAAGACGGGCTTCTTTCAGTTTCCGTCTATCAAATCCCCTCACAATATTTTGGTCAGCCCGCGTCGATAGTTCAAGGCACTTGCCCCCAGTAGACATGCAGTGGGACTGAACCCGGAACCATGTGGTTGGGAAGCAAACTTCTTACCATACAGCCACGCCTGCGCCTAGGCACATACATACACACATACATACATACATACATGTGTGTGTGTGTGTGTGTGTGCATACTGCACTGAATGAATGTGGCATGGAAACCTTTTGCGAAATTCTATCCTAATTGCATAACACCACATTTGAGGCCTTTCAAACAACCTAACGCAGTTGTGAAATAAACGTGTTTCACGTCAGGTCGTTTAGGACACCTGAAGAGTGTAATTACGTAATTATGACACGGTTTCACGAAACAATTCGTAGAACCAGATAGAACCAGATTGATTATATTATATTATACTAGATTATACTGTATTAAACTATATTAAACTCTACCAGCTTGCTGGTGTGTGGCTTAGCCACGTACGTATGCAAAACACATATTTGTTTTATGTACATATTTACATATAAACAATGTCATACATTAACATACATAAGTACACACACACAGAGAAGCACACACACACAGAAGCACACACACACAGAAGTACACACACACATGTATGTATATTGATTTTATTTCAAATATTCATGGAATACATTTGTAATAAACGAATTAGGATGTGTCATAAGAATTGCATACGTGAATATTGCCTTTGTCTTTTTCTCACACAAAAATGGCGCTCTTCGTGTATGTATGTATGTATGTATGTACGTACGTACGTACGTATGTATGTATGTATGTATGTATGTATGTATGTATGTGTGTACGTTTGCATGCATACGTATGTATGTATATAGGTATTTATGTATATAGGTATGTATGAATGCATGTATGTATGTATGTATGTATGTATGTAGTTATGTATATATGCATGCATATATGCATGTATGTGTGTATGTATGCTTGTATGCATATGCGTATGTATTACGTATATATGTATGCGTTTGTACATATATGTATAACTATATATTTCTGTATTTATGCATCTCTCTCTCTCTATATATATATATATACATATATGTATGTGTATGTATATGTGTACGTATGTATGTGTTTATGTAGAAATGTGTGTGTATTTTGTGGGGGAGTGTGGCTGTATGTGGTGGTTGTGGTGGGGGATGGGGGCGGCGTATTTGTTTTCGCGTTGATTTTCACCACCAATAATATCCATTTGGGTGATAACGTTTCTAAATCTAGTTCGTGTTGACATTATATCACATTGACAATGGCGATGATGCTGATGATGATGATGAAGATGAGGAAGATGATAATGGTGGCGATGATGATGATGATGATGATGATGGAGATGATGATGATGATGGTGATGAAGGTACTGATGATGATGATGAAGAAGATGATGATGATGCTGATGATGATGATCGTGGTGGTGATTGTGGTGATGATGATGATGGTAGTGGTAATG
>NC_069003.1:34562881-34567101 GCF_001194135.2 Octopus bimaculoides
ATATATATATACTTTAATATGTGTCTGTCTCTATCGGCATATTTATAAATATAGTTTTGTACAAACACACACACATACACACACACGCACACAAAAACACGCACACACACTCGCATATTGATTCCGCTCAGCCATAACGGTACCAAAAACAAGTTATGAGAATTCAATATATTTATACTCCACAGTATAAGTAAACCTCGAGTTTCTTGTACGAGGCGGAGATTATGTGAAGCGAACCTAGCGGCCGGAAGGATATGTAGTGATATGTAGGTGCCATGCAACCACCACAAGCTTTCTCTTAATATCTCGGAGAAGAGAATGCCACAGCCCTAGCTAGGCATACATGGTCGTTGAAAAGATGGATCACGGATTACGGAATCAAGTGGAGAGTAGCGGGAAGGTGTAAGTTTTACTTCAATAACCGTGGGAGTTGAAGGCTATGCTTGGAGAAAAGAATATATTAAAGAAATGCGGAGAAAATATATTAAAGTAATCTTTTTTACCTGGATACTTATCTCACTGTAAAAGTGAGATATTCTGATCCTGCCTACATGAAAGAAAATATGTGCTTGCATACTGGCTGAGTGCACTATGAATATAAACTTAAGTGTTTCCAGCATCAATACTTTCTCCCACAACAGTTTGTAAATTAAAATGCTTGCCACACCCCTCTCTAAACTTCCTCGACAGATATTTTCGATCCGGCTTATCACAACACCCATCAATCGTAACACTCTCTCACTTCCGGTAGTAGAGAGCGGTCGTCATTTTCATCCTACTATCTCTTCTGACGAGTGGCGAAGATCGTTTTTTCCCCCCAAATTCGCTAGTATAAAATTGATTGGATGTACAATACTGTAATGTATACACGTGTGTATGACTGTATGTAATCTATCTATCTATCTATCTATCTATCTATCTATCTATCTATCTATCTATCTATCTATCTATCTATCCACCTCTCTCTCTCTCTCTCTCTCTCTCTCTCTCTCTCTCTCTCTCTCTCTCTCTCTCTCTCTCTCTCTCTCTCTCTCTCTATCTATCTATGCTAATGTCGCCTTCTTTGATAACTTTTTGATAAATAAATATGTTGGTTGTCTTTAGTTTTTGTGTATTCACTGTATTGTATTGAACAAAATGGTTATGCGGCCCACGATCGTCATTCTCTCAGTTATCTGGCCCGCCGTGGAAAAAGGGCATTATTATTGTCAATGGGGTTATTTTCTGTGAACAAGCTGAAATTTTCTGTTGATGTCCGATAGCCTGTACGCCATCTTCACCAAGAATTTAGTGATGGCACCTTGCTTCGGCATGGAAACCAACATTAGCGATGAAGAGGAACAGCAAGAACCATGACAACAATGGAGGAAAGAAAGATTAATCGGGAAACATTAAGGAGTTTAAATGAGCTCCGTTGGACCTACGCTTGCATTGCATTCAAGATAACCCCCAGAGCTCCCTTGAGTGTGTGTGCGTGTATATGATCATATATATGTATATGTATGGGTACACACACGCACACACACATGTACACATATGCACATACATATGTATATATACACACACGCACACGCATACACTAGTCCGTCTCTCTCTCTCCCTTTCTCTGAAGAAGAAAAATGAACGTTGTGATGATGAGTGATGATGATGATGATGATGATGATGACGACGACGACGACGATGATGATGATGATGATGATGATGATGATGATGATGATGATGATGATGATGATGATGATGACGACGGTGATTATTACAACGACAACGATGATGGTGATGCAATGTTTACTTACAGAGATGTACGCTCCACACACCCCACACCCCACTGCTGCCTTTTACCTTTTATTTTTCTACACGCTTTCTTTCTTTCTTTCTTTCTCATTCTTTTCATTCTCTTTCATTCATACACATACATAGACATACGCACACACACATAAATATATTCATAATTCATGAGTTCTTTTTATGTTTTCGTCTATGTTTTTATCTTTATTCCTCTTCCTCTTCTTTCCTTCTTTCTTGCTTTGTTTCCAATATTCTATTCTTCAGATCAAAGACACCTCCTTGTATCATACATCATAACGCACACACACACGCGCACATCGATATACATATATATGTGTGTGTGTGTGTAGGTATGTGTCTACGTGCGTGTGAGTGTATGTCTGTATATATACATATATGTATACATATAATTACATAATAATTACATAATCTAGTAAAATCCAAACCTTAGATTTCAGATGCACCAATGCTGTTGTACCATCATGCATGCTGCTAAAGTGAATGCTAGTACCCTACAGGCTATACTCTTCATAAAATTCTTGGTATGCAGCACTGTCGTTATTCAATTTTTCTACATCAAAGAATCTAAGAGACTTTCATGTTGGCCATTTCTTCCAAACCTAGCGTTGAAATTTCCTGATAAAATAAACATGTCTAATTTTAAGATTGATCTGAGTACAGCATTTAGTCGGACATGGAACGTGTTTCTGTCATCATTGGAAATAGTCAGACAGATGGACAAGTTGGCAGACGGATAGGCAGACGACATAGAGATAGATAGAGAAATAAACAGATAGACAGCAAGACAGATCAAATAAATAGATCGAAGGAGGGAGGAAGAGACAGAGGGGGGAGAGAGAAAGAGAGAAAGAAGCAGAGATAGAATGAGGTAGATTTGCGGCAGTAGATGACAAAATGAAATTATTTCAGTAAGAAGGTTATTTTGAAAAATAATTAGTTGGTTGTTTTCTGTTAGAAGTCTGCAGTGTAATCTGATGCAGGCGATGAAAGATGAATTAGCGAAAAGCTGTAGACAATTATACAAAGATGATATCATTAGTGGTAATTTTCTTGTTGAAGAACTGCAAAGAAATTGTAAAATGTCAACAGCTGCGCAACAGTGAAATGTTCTGATGTTTTGCAAAAATATGGCTTCTTTGATTTCCATAAAATTAGAGAACGCAGATGAGAAAGTGAACACTCCACAAGAAAAAGATCGCTAGAAGACATTGTCTTCGAAATGATGTGAGATGAAGTGGGAATTTGTTCACATATACACACACATACTCACAGACACAGACACACACAGACACACACACACACACACACACACACACACACACACTCTCTCTCTCTCTCTGTATCTCTCTCACACATAAATGTATATACATAGATAAATGATAGGACATGGAGTGAACGACATTCTTTATTTAAAAATCTCTACAATTGTTTCGACACATTTTTACACCTGTAGTACATCGGTGAGATGTTTTGTGTAATTAGGTGATTACACAATCATCAGGTGATTGTTTAAATATGGCCTTCGTTAGATCTTACAATCATTTCATTCGGCTTCTTACCACACAGCCACGCCTGCACCTATTAAATACAGCTTTTAAATACGACTCTACATATAGTAACGTGTGATATCGGTTCTCATGACAGCATCGCATGGTTCTGTTTACATTCGCCAATTTTGTGTCAATAAATATATACAGCAACAAACAACAGACATCATGCTTAAAGCAGTAATATTTCGCTTTCTGAAGAATTCAATAAACGTTGATATCCTGGTAGGGAATTTATCATCCTTGATATTGCTATAGGGGTAAATATGGTCCTGGGAATATTTCAATGTTATAAATATATGAGATAAAGAATCCACGCACAGAAATATTTCCCACAGATAAATACACGCGCGCACACACACATATTCAATTGTTCGTATGTATACGCGTATGTGAGCGCTCGCATATATATTTGAAGTATATGTATCTGTACATGTATACACTCGCACGCACGCACATATATATCCATGTTTGTTTTATGTGAAATTATAGATAGAAAATTTAAGATTAGACTCTAGGAGTACTCTATTTTAGAGTAAATGTTTATGGAATCATACAAGGAAAAACGGTTGATTGAGTCTTCGAAGTTTCGGTTTACAGATACACACGTTTGAAAACATGTATACGCATGCATCATTTATATATATATATATATATATATCGTCTAGCGACGGGAAAGTCCATCCTATATATATTTGGGTTTGTCTTGTGGTGGTTGCATAGTGGTTGAAACTGTATGTTCTGACATATGACCTAAATCCCGGCTAACGATTCTGCCAGATCGCCGCCTGTAAACGATTGTAAATCAACAACGGACGAACGCCAAGTGATAAGACACAAGACTGACCAAACATTGAAAGACGCGAA
>NC_069003.1:34567111-34568438 GCF_001194135.2 Octopus bimaculoides
GTGTGTGTGTGTGTGTGTGTGTGTGTGTGTGTGTGAAGGCGCATGACTTAGTGGTTAAGGTGTTGCACTCACGATTGTGAGATCGTGGGTTCGATCTTAGACCGGGCGTTGCAGCAAAGCAATTCGTTTCGCGTTGCTCTGCGATCATTTCGACATCTAACACGTGGCACCCGTTGCACCCGTTGCACCTGTACAGGTAATGTCCATATGATGGAAGGAGGGAGCTAATGTCTACACAAACATTTGATCACTATAAACAAATCATCTGTGTGGTTGTTCAGTAAGAAATTGTCGAACCCTCATACATCGTCTAGCGACGGGAAAGTCCATCCTATATATATTTGGGTTTGTCTTGTGGTGGTTGCATAGTGGTTGAAACTGTATGTTCTGACATATGACCTAAATCCCGGCTAACGATTCTGCCAGATCGCCGCCTGTAAACGATTGTAAATCAACAACGGACGAACGCCAAGTGATAAGACACAAGACTGACCAAACATTGAAAGACGCGAAAGTCTGTTGGAGTATTTGTGGAAGAATGTAAAGACGGAGAAATTGGAAAGAGAATATTAAATCGCTTCAGACTGCTTAAGGGATGGACCTTCACAAAAGCGATATCTATTAGAAAATATGCAAATAATACAGCGGTCAATGTGGTTCCAAAAATTCGTGCCAGTTCTCTTGTCTTTCGGAAATCGATTATTTCTTCTAAAATAAAAAAGATGGGAGAAAGAAAACGTCCGAAGTGAATAATAGAGTAAAATCTAGAGAGACGAAGAGACGCAGAGGGAGTAAATTCAACTAATAGAACAGCTGAGGTTTTATTTCTGTCCCAAGGAGAGGAACTTAGATGTGGACGAGGAGCTTATTATTGGAAACGGTCTATATCTATCTGTCTATCTATCTATCTATCTATCTATCTGTGTGTGCTTTTCACGTGTAGATAGCTACATACGTACATACATACATACATACATACACACACACACAGAGATGCGCGCGCGCACACACATATATATGAATAGATAGACAGGTAGACTAAGAGACAGAGAACAGAGAGACGGAGAGAGGGCGAGACAATGGGAAGAGGGAGAAAGAGAGAGGAAAGAAAAGAAAGAGAGAGTGAGAAGGGCGGGATGGGGAGAAGAGAGAGAGAGAGAGAGAGAGAGAGAGAGAGAGAATGAGAAAGAGAGATTCAGCGAGGCTAATCGTTATTAATAAATCCACAGACAAAATATAGAAACGAGATATTTGATAATATATTATTGACAATTAGAGACATGAATATGGACAGATCGATAATCAATAAGTAGAAGGCAAGGTAGTT
>NC_069003.1:34569466-34570752 GCF_001194135.2 Octopus bimaculoides
GGATGGATGTATTTATGAATGTATGGATGTATGTATGTATTTAATATGTATGCATAAATGCATGTATGTTCGTACGTAGTATGTATGCATGTATATATGTATGTATGTAAGTGTATATGTATGTATGCATGAATGTATGTATGTATGCATGTGCATGTATGTATGTTTGTATGTATGTAAGTGTATATGTATGTATGCATGTATGTATGTATGCATGTATGTATGTATGCATGTATGTGTATGTACAGACACAGATACGTGCATGCATACATACATGTGTGTATGTGTCTATGTGTGTATGTATGCATGTATATTTGTATGCGTGTTTGTCTGCGTATGCGTGTGTTTGTGTGTGTATGTGTATGTGTGTATAAGTTTATGTATACATGTGTGCGTTAGTCCGAGTGCATGCGTGTACGTGTGCGTGTGTGTATGCGCGTGTGTATTACTCTCCCACTCCGACGCTAAACTCGCTCAGCCTCTCTCTCTCTCTCTCTCTCTCTCCTTCTCTCACCTCTTTCACTTGCTCTCCTTCTCTCTCTCCCTTTCTCTCTCTATTTCCCTCTCACTCTCTGCCCTACTCCCTCTCCCTCTCCCTCTCAACCCCTTTCTCGCTTTGTTTTGCACGGAGAGACAACTCCTACCCGTCTATCCACCCCTTTCATGTACCCTACACAAACACCACCCTCTCCTCCAACAACCTGTTCAGAGACGAATCTCCCTCTCCCTCTCCCTCTCCTTTTCCCTCCTTTTCATACTCAACCATCCACCCACCCACACACCCACCCATCCATCTTGCCACGCACGCCCCCTACCCACGGCTCAATAGCTTTTATTCATTAATCCTGCGGGAATGCAATCACTCAAGGTACCTTCCCACCCGATCCCTCACTCACACTCCTACCCGTTCACTCACCTACTCACTCAATACTTTAGCTCACTCACAGATAAACACATCCGTTCATTCATTCACCCTCCCTCTCTCTACCTCTCTCACTCCCTCCCCTCTCTTCCCCTCTCTCTCTCTCTACCTCTCTCTCACACCTGAGGCTGCAAATATAGAAAAAAGTGTAAGGCGACGCGCTGGCGGAGACGTTAGCACGCCGGGGCGAAATGCTGAGCGGTATTTCGTCTGCCTTAACGTTCTGAGTTCAAATTCTGCTGAGGTCGACTTTGCTTTGCATCCTTTCGGGGTCGATAAATTAAGTACCAGTGGCGTACTGGAAATCGATGTGATTGACTGGCCCTCTCCCCCCAAAACTTCGGGCCTTTTATAACACAGATTC
>NC_069003.1:34570884-34573703 GCF_001194135.2 Octopus bimaculoides
ATGTGGATTTATTTACACGCACGCATACACCAACAGAGACACATATCTATATGAATTTATACACATACGCACACACACACACACACATGCAGACACACACACACGCACACACACACACGCACACACACGCACACACACGCACAGATACTACGCTTGAATGTCAATGTCAATGAACGAAACTTAACTGTAATTTCACTGACAGAACGAAGAACGATAGCACACAGCAGCATCATCATCAGCATCACCAGCGTCATCGTTATCATTATCGTACCCATCATCCTCAGCAGTAGCAGCAGCAGCAGCAGTGTTGCGAGCGCAGCCGAACGGAGCAGGAGCAACAGTTGCAGTTATCTGCATTAGCTGCAGTGTTGGGTGGTGTTTGATGTGAGTTTAATGCAGCAGAGTGAAGTTGGGAAATGCATCGCCGTTTGATTAGTTTCAACCCGGGAACGAGATGACGATCTCTCGGAGGAGAGGCGCCGCTGCATCTGTGAAATGAAAGGCCGGAGGGGAGACGGTGGAGATGCCAAGTACGACTCGACGTCGGCGTTAGGCTGTACGACTCGTGGGATAAGGCGTTGGGGGACTGAGTGAAGCTGAAGTCGAGCAAATGTAGGAGTGGAGGGTAGCTACGGTACATTTGAATTCCGAGTGCCGTTTGAATGAGTGCTACAGGATGACTGTAGTGAATATCGCTACAGTACAGTTGAAGTGTGAGTGAAGTTCGAATGAAGCTATAACGGCGTTTGAGTGTATCTGCATAGAATGTAACGTATGATTTGAGTATGAGTGCAGTGAGGGTAGCTACAGTACAGTTCAAGTTTGAGTGCAAGGGTGGCAGTGAAGTTAAAATGCTCACTTCCCAACAGTATGGTTTCAGGTTCAGTCCCACAGCGTGGTACCTTGGGCAAGTGTCTTCTATTACAGCCCCGGATTATCCAAAGCTTTGTGAGTTGATTCGGAAGAAGGAAACTGAAAGAAATCCGTTGTACACACGCACACACACACACACACACACACACACACACACACACACACACACACACACACACACACACACACACACACATACACACACACACTGACACACACACACACATTTATGTGTGTGTGTGTGTGTGTGTGTGTGTCTTTGTGCTTGTGCTTGTAAAGCCGCTCCAACACTTGACAACCAGCGCTGGTTTGTTTATGTCCCCGTAATTTAGCGGTTCTGCAAAGAAAACCAATAGAACAAATAGAGGACTTTAGAAAAAAAACCCAAAAAAAACCCTGGGGTCGATTCCTTCGAAAAAAACCCTTCAAGTCAGTTGCCCCAGTATGGCCGTAGTCCAATGACTAAGACAACTAAAAAATCAAAAATAAACCATCCCAACAGTTTTGGAAACCCTCTAACAGCTGCGGGACAATGTTTAATACCTTCCATTCTAAACTACCATTGTGGCCCTCTGCGGCGTCGTAGCAATGTCCTATTTCAATCCAGCTTTCGACTGTTTTATTCAGTTTGATGACTGACATCGAAAGATGGCGCTATTTCTCAATTGGTCTTTCCATACTGAGAACAACCAACGGCATGATGAACGCGCCCACGTGTAAATAGATCGATAAGACTTTTTACTGAATGATTTTGATCAACGTAAAGGACCCAGTTACCCTGAAACCACCACAAAACTTACATATTCACACTTGCAATGAAGACAAGACCTATCGAATTAGAAAATTAAACCCACAAAGTCAAAGATTGGCAAAAATCTTTCCGTAGCAGGCCAATGTGGACATGAGTATGTGTGTGTTTGTATGTGTGTGTGCTTATATATATATATATACACAAGACTAGATCAAGAAGGAGGGTTGAGCTACGTGTTTAGCAAGTTCATCTCATAAAGACTACAATTCTTTTGTCGCAAAAATGCCTGCAGTCTAAAGAGTAAAAAATCCGAAGAAAATCTCGCATACATGACGGGGAAGTGTAGAAAAAGTGTCGCAAATGTCAAAGGGAATCATAAAAGACTGCAGGCAGGTATATTGAGATGAAGAATCAGATAAGGTGGGCCACAACTGTAGCATCAATCGCTACACAGTATGTGTGTAGATGTCAAAAAATGATAATGGAAAGCAGAAGTGTGTTTATAGGTAGACATGAAGCGTCGGGCATGACTGATGTTCGACAATATGAAAGACGTGTGTGCGTGCGTGCGCGAGTGTGTGTGTGTGTGTGTGGTGTGTCTGCAAGTCGAGCATGTGTATGTATGCGCACATGTATGAAGGCGCATCTGAATGTGTCGTGTCGCAAAACTAGAGAGAAACAGGCCAGCATACATATATATATCTACACGTGCATACATACATACATGTTGGGGGGCATTGCTGTTTGACTTTTTACACTTTTGTTACAGAAACGCTTCTTTCGATATGCGGCATTTGGTTATATGTGGAGTTTGATGTTGCTGCCCTCAGTTACGTCTCGTACCCTAAGGGGTAGAACAAATAGAACAAATAGAGGACTTTAGAAAAAAAACAAAAAAAACCCTGGGGTCGATTCCTTCGAAAAAAACCCTTCAAGTCAGTTGCCCCAGTATGGCCGTAGTCCAATGACTAAGACAACTAAAAAATCAAAAATAAACCATCCCAACAGTTTTGGAAACCCTCTAACAGCTGCGGGACACTGGCCAGGAAGAAATCCAGTTTTGTTTTCAAGACACCTACATCCACCCCCATGTAGGTCGCACATGCTTTTTGGGAGGCCATGTTGGTGAGGGTGAGATCTTTGGCAGCATGCAGTGGCACCCCGTTCTGCTGATTGCGTAACTTTCAATGCCAAT
>NC_069003.1:34576937-34579590 GCF_001194135.2 Octopus bimaculoides
TACATACATACATAGATACGTACATACATACATATACACACCACACACATATATATATATGTATGTGTGTGTATATATATATATATATATATATATGTATGTGTATAAGTGAAAGTGAAAGTGTTTATAAATATATGGACAACGTACACACAGTCTAAAGGATTTTTACCTCAACCGGAAGTTATCGTATTTTGATCTTTTATTTTCCCTCTTAGATTCGAGGGTTGAACACCCACAAATTCCTCCTTCTACAATGTCGTAAAGCAAGTAAGTGAAACTTTGGACATCTTTTTTCTCTCATTGCTTTTATTATTATTATTATTATTATTATTATTATTATTATTATTATTATTAGCTCTTGTTTGTTTCGTTGATAATTTACTTTCGTTTTCACCCGTGTTATAAAAAGAATCGTGTAAAACTTTATGAATTTATGAAGCATTATAAAT
Source organism: Octopus bimaculoides (assembly GCF_001194135.2). NCBI lineage: Eukaryota > Metazoa > Mollusca > Cephalopoda > Octopoda > Octopodidae > Octopus > Octopus bimaculoides. The sequence goes on from NC_069003.1 coordinate 34,577,387, forward strand.
ATTGTTTATTGTTTGAGAGCGAGAGAGAGAGGGGGGAGGGGGAGGGGAGAGAGAGAGAGATACATCATGAGTTTCTCTTTCTCTGAAGAAATCTTTATTCTTACGTTGGATTAACCGGCATCTCCGATTAGAAGAATCGCTTGAGCGTCTCGGACAAAACGTCTTGTGGTGTTTTCTGCCGTGGTTTTCGATGCTCAGTGTTCAAGTCTAGCTGTGGTGAACTTTGGCTTTCATTCCCTCGGGGGTTAACAAAATTAGGTACCAGTTATGTACGGAGTTATTTTAAGTCGATTAGTACTCTTCTCTCAAATATCCGTCTTTGTATCTATGCTAGAAAAATGCGACGGTTTGACAAAATCTTTAAGAAAAAAAAAATACCTCGTGGTGTTTGCTTTGATTCTTGATGTTCCAAGTTCAATCCCGGTGTAGGTTTATTTTGCCTTTCATCTTTCCACAGCCGTTTATTAGGGTACATAGCTAGCACTGGGGCCCCCGATAATTGAGATTGTACCTTCGTCGAACATTTCTAACCTTGAACCTCTATAAAAAATTATTGTCACTATATAGGTAGCATCAACGGATCGTTAGTTAGGAGTCTTTACGTTCCGAGTTCAAATCTAGCTGAAGTCATCTTGAATTTCTGTCTTCTGGGGTGAATAAAATATAGTACCAGTCAACTACTGGGGTCGAAATAAGCGACTGTTTCCCATTGCCACAAAACTACTTAATTTATTTCATGACGTTTTGAGTTCAAATCCTGCCGAGGTCAACAAACGTTTCGCCATTCCTGGGTCGACGGAGAAAATACCGATCTACCACTACCAGCCTGGTGCTAGCGGTATAAATTAATATTTAGTCATTTAGATTTTTAACGTTCTGAGTTCAAATCCTGCCTACATCAAATTTGCCTTAAATTTTTCCGACGTTCTAATGTTATTGCAGTTGTTTAGCCTCAGGTGAGACCTGATCCACCAATAGACCAAAAGGCATTCCAACCGTGATCATCTCATATTTTCCTTTCTGCAAGACACCCAGCAACACATTCAACGCGCGTTTTTTATTTTCAAAATGTACGGTGTAACTGAAAGGAAATTTAGCTGCTATTTCTGGCGGATCAAATAAGCACATACATCAAATCGATACCAATCAATCATTAGAAGAGAGATTGATAAAATCGAACATACCTATCTAATTTCGACTAATTTCGACATTGCAATTATTATTATTGTTGTTGTTGATGTTACTTTGCTGTCCATCCTTTTGGGGGGTCGACTAGCCTCTCCCCTCATAGATTTCTGGCCTTCAGACTATAATATAGCGGATCATCATCATCATCATCATCATCATCATTATTATTATTATTATTATTATTATTATTAAGGCGGCGTGCTGGCAGAGTCGTTAGCACGCTGGACAAAATGGTTAGTTCAAATTCCGCCGAGGTCGACTTTACCTTTCATCCTTACAGGATCGAAGAATTGAATACCAGTGAAACACTGGGGTCGATGTGATCGACTATCCCCCTCACACAAATCTGAGGCCTTGTGCCTATAGTAGAAAGAATTCTTCTTCTTTTTCTTCTTCTTCTTCTTCTTCTTCTTCTTCTTCTTCTTCTTCTTCTTCTTCTTCTTCTTCTTCTTCTTCTTCTGTATGAGTAGAATAAGAAGTATTTGGGACTCTCTCTGTCTCTCTGTCACCCTCTCTTTTCCCCTCTCACCCAATCAGTGCCGAGTTCAAATCAAGCCAGAGGGTGATGTTTTTTCATCCACCCCGAATCGATGAAATTGTATATATATACTAACCATATACGGTGGGGTGGGTTCCAATAAATAAAATCCACTCTCCGTCGTATACTCAGGCTGGTAACAAATGTATGTATGTATGTATGTATGTATGTATGTATGTATGTATGTATGTATGTATGTGTGTATATGTATGTATGTGTGTTTGCAAATGCCTTTGTGTATGATGCACAAATGCATGTATGCATTTTTGTATGTGTGTGTGTATATATTTTTGTCATGTAAGAATGTGTGCATGTTTGTATGTCTATTATGCATATATATGTATGTGCATACGAATGCATATGAGTATGTATAAGTGCATATATATGTGTGCCCGTATACATACATACATACATACATAAATACATGCATACAGTATATATTACATATACATAAACACACACTTACATAATTACATAT
>NC_069003.1:34582124-34583184 GCF_001194135.2 Octopus bimaculoides
CAAAATCGTTTTGCAAAAGCATGCTATGGCCGATCCTTTTCTCCGCCTTTCTCTGTCTGCCTGTCTTTCAGTCTGTCTCTCTCTGACTCTTTCTCTCTCCCTCTCCCTCTCCCTCTCTCACCCACCACCTTCTTTCATTTCTATTGCTTTGTCAGGATTCTTTTGTTTCTTCTCTTCACCCTTCTACATATTAATGGTGTGTCTAGTCTTGTTGTTAATCGTAAATTCCGATGCAGACGATTCCTCCTGTTTCTCCTATCTAACATTCAACAAACATCGGTCGCCTCCAAGCCCCCTAGACACTCCTCGCTTGACATAGACTGTTCCTATATACACAAACCTTAGAAACAGCCTATAGTGAGAGATTTAATAACCTAAGGTTTTTCAACATTGTCAATACGCGGTCACAGTACGCATCGTTTCGACAGCATTAGGACGGACTTTGCGTGTGGTCACTCTAATCTACTAGAAACAACAGTAAAATCGCTCCTACTATCTTAACAAAAAGAAAGTGCGCATTGAATAATATAAAACGAATACCCTATGCTTGATAGTTTGATGAGACCGTTCATAGCCAGAAAGTTTTCACCGTCAGCCTACACAATCAGGACTGATCTAAGGCTGAACAACAGCAATAACAACAACATCAGTTGCAGCACAATTCCATCATTACTATTAACAACGCACAGCAAACATTCAAAATCTCATCAAACGTTATCTGCCAAAATCACTGACGACGATCTTTCATTGAAACCGCCTGTTTATATTTACACCACGGTTATCTTTAACTGGTATAGAGGCATCTTTCGACTTCTGGTCTCCTTGATCTTTGATTCGAGGATTTTCGTACCTCCCATCCCCGGACACACACATTCACACACAAATTACATTATCGATGGCGCCATCATTTCTGCATACTTCTCATTTCAACCAAATTTATGTATATATATATATATAGATATATATATATATATATATATATAATTGGTGCAGTTCCGTTATTGGTAGGATCAACAGAAAAAAAGTATTACAACCAGTGAGAGATAAATATATTAAATAT
>NC_069003.1:34583304-34585361 GCF_001194135.2 Octopus bimaculoides
TATATATATATATATATATGTATATATATATATATATATATATATATGACATCAGTGTGACAGTATCAACCAATCTCCTACTCTTTCATATTCTTTTATATTTGCCACTCATACACAACATTGCTGTCATAATCCCTTATGATCTGTAATCACAACCATGTGTATATACATACATATATATATGTGTGTGTATACACATGCACCCACACCCATACCCACACCCTAACTCACAGACACATATATGATGTGGGTAGAGATGCTGGTGTTGGGTGTGGTGAATGTGATGTTGTCAGTGGTAGCAGTGGTGGTGACGGTTGTTTTGGTAGCGGTGGTGGTGGTGGTGGTAATCGTTAATGGAAAAAGTTGTTGCCGTTGTGGTTGATGGTATTATTACCATACATTGTTGTCTCTGTTGTCTTTGTAAAGTAAATGAATTTCATTCTTCAGAATCGATAGAACGTCGGACAAAATGTTTTGCGGTACTTCGTTCTTTCGCTATTTCTCGCGACACTTTAAGTTCTACGTTCAAATCCCGCCGAGGTCGGTAAAATATAATACCAGTCAAATGCTGAAGTCAATTTATACGACCAGCCCCCCTCCAACTCTCCACAAATATCAGCCATTCCAGTTATAAAAGGAACAAATATTTGAATTTTCTTCTGGTTTACACACATACACACGCTTGTGTGTGTGTGTGTGTGTGTGTGTGTGTGTGTGTGTGTGTGTTGTTCGCATCTAATTCTGAACTGTTTACATATACTCGGTATTATTAGCTGTTATTGATTTCTTTACAATTACCAATCACTTCACTTTAACACTGCCATAAAAGAATCACAATTTAAATCTGTTATTCACTTCTCAATCTCTCTCTCTCTCTCTCTCTCTCACCACCTTTCACCTTCTTTCTCTTTTTCTCTTTCCTCACATATTTCTCTCTCTCCCTCTCTCTCTCTCTGTGCCTGTCTCTCTGTCACACAAACACATACACACACACACACCCAAGCACACATACACACAATGACAAACACGGACACACACCACAAACACACATATTCAAATTTCTTTATTAATAATAATAATAATAATAATAATAACAATAACAATAATAATAATAACGATGATGATGATGATGATGATGATGATGATGATGATGATGAAGCATATAATAAAATCATGACTATTGAAATAATCATAATAATAATAATAATAGTAATAATAATGATAATATTAATATTTATCTTTGTGAGGGGTTACGTCAATCCTTTTAGGATACAATAATAATAATAATAATAATAATAATAATAATAATAAATGATGATCATGGTGAGGATGAGGATGATAACTGAGAGGTTACGAGCAAGTGATTGTACGAAGAATGGCATTATGAAATAGTGTGTCTTTTGAAACGGTTGTGTCACAGTGTTGACAGCTCCGAGACGGATTTGCATCGAGGAGTGACAATTCACGAATAATATTATCGGATAACAGTGAAGAAGTAACAACAACAACAAGAACAACAACACTAATAAGCATTGAACGTATTTGTAAGAGAAGTAAATTGGAACAACGAGGAAGTTGAAGAAAGAATAACTGAGAATAGAGATATGGAAAAAAATGAGCGAAGTGTCGATCTCCTTGGAGAACATCAAAATAGAAATGACAAAAAAATTTGAAGGGAATAATGGCGACAGAACCACGGAAGCAAAAAAGAAAGCTTTAGAAGAGAACTCAGCAAAGATTGAGTTTGCTGAAATGGTTGACAGAGAAGCACCACCAAAGTTTGATTATAGCTTTTATCTATTGCTCGTTTCATTCAATACGTCGCGGCCATGTCGGGGCACCGCCTTGAAGAATTTTGAGTTGAAGGAATCGATCCCAGTGTTTATTATTATTATTTTTTTTTTGTAAGCCTGGCACTTTTTCTATCAGTCCCCTTTGCTGAACCTCTAAGTTACGTTGATGTAATCATACCAACACCTGTTGTCAAGCGGTAGTTGCACAGACACACGCACACACTTTCATTGACCATATATAGGAAATTTCTGGAGCAACTTTAG
>NC_069003.1:34585481-34587087 GCF_001194135.2 Octopus bimaculoides
TATATATATATATACATATATATATATACATATATATATATACGAGGGGGTGCTGAAAAGATCCCGGCTTTAAGAGTATCGTGAAAGGCCTTGCTGGAGGCCCAACCTTCCGAGTTCTTTTACACAGCTTAGAAAACCTGGAGAACCACTGCAATAGATGTGTGAATCTGAGAAGAGAATATGTTGTATTTTCTTTTACCCAAAGCCAGGAATCTCCTTGTATACACACACACACACACACACACACACACATACACACATATATATATACACATACATACATATACAACGAGCTTCTTTCAGTTACCGATTACCAGATCAACTTACAAGGCTTTGGCTGGCCATAGTAGAAGGCCGTTGCCCATATTGCCTCACAATGAGATTGAACCCGAAACAACGTGGTTGAGAAGCAAACTTCTTACTACACAGCCTTTCTTCTACCTATTCTGTGTTGGGGTTGAAGGAACAGGGGAAATATCCGGAGCTAGTATTGGGAAGGATATCAGAAGCCACAAAGGGTGACGAGTGGAAGAGAGAATTTGGTTTGGGTCGACGCAAGCGACATGGTTATATAGATCAGGAGTTCGAGTTCAGAAGTACAACGAGCAGTGATGAGTGACCAGTGGCCAGTGGCCAATGGCCGTAGCAATACTGACAGAAGAGAGGATGACAGGAAACGGCGTGGCGAAGAGCGATTGGTTGTAGCATATAGGTGAATGAATCACTGACAATCAATCGATTGTCCATCATTTAGAGTCACTCAATGATGCATGTGTGTGCTGCCACGGCAGCAGCAGCAGTAGCAGCAGCAGTAGCCACAACAATAACACCATTACCGCCAGCAGCAGCAGCAGCAGAACATCCTCGTGTTTGTACCAAGCAACCCTCTACCGTGGGCCTTGCATGACCTGTGCGATACAACTGCCCTCTGTCGTCATCTCGTGAAATGATGGACATGATAGGAATATAAAAAAGAAAACGAATGACTGTTACGTCTGTTTGTGACTTCAGGAAATCACAAAACGTTTTACTGTGTCACAGTGACCGAAATTATATAGGTTTTGAAACACGTTCCACATTTCAAACCGTAGATTTCTTCAAAACCTGCATTCCCTAGAAACATTTAAATGCCGTGTACTATTTTGCTGCTGACTGCTGCGGGTTCTTTGTTTCGTTTAACCGTTGCTAGAGACTATTGATACGTTGAAACGATGTGGAGCGTAGGGCTTGTTGAACTAATGTCGGCTGCAGTTTTATTTAATCGCTTCTCACTGTGTATTTATCCTTTTGTTTAATCATTAGAAATGGTAAACGTAAGACTTATTTAATAACCTATCACCGTAGTTATTTATTGAATGGTCATAGATTTCCGCTTTGTAAAACCGCCGAACGTTATTGCAAAGAACCCTTTCGTAAAAAAAAAACAAAAAGTAAAAAAAAAAACAATAAGAAAATAGCAAATGTAAAGAAAAACGATAAAAATGCAAACAGAATATTCAAACGACGAATGGACGACAGCTTTTGATGTTCATCCAGTTCTCAAATGAAAAGTCAGACGGCGGGAAGCAGGAATCATGACAACAAGCATCTATATATATATATATAT
>NC_069003.1:34587411-34588042 GCF_001194135.2 Octopus bimaculoides
ACGCATACACATACACACACATATAAATATCTACACGCATACATGCATATGTACATATATGAATGCATGTCTATAGCTGTCGTGTTCTATTTGAAATATTTTGTATAGTTACAGTGTGTTGACTCTGGCAAAATAAACATTTTAAATATTTATATGTGTATAGTTCGGCGAATTATAGATCGACCTAGAAATGTTATTTGAAGATAGGTGTGCGCGTGCGAGAAACACAGAGAGAGAGAGAGAGAGAGAGAGAAGGAGGAAGTCAGAGAGAGTGTATGTGAGTGTGTGTGAGAACACACACACAAACACACTCACACACACACACATATATATACATGCATGCTTACGTACATACTAGTGTTCATGGAGGTAAGCATTTATACATAAATAGAAGTCTGCATGTATTTATGAATAATTATACAAGCATATACATGCACGCACACACTCATAGACATACACATGTGAATACACGCACATGAATATGTGTGTGTCTGTGTGTGTATGTTTGCGTGTATATATATATATATATATATATATATGCATACGTACATATGTACATGTAAATATACGTGATGATGTCTATATGCATGTGTTCATATACTTGTATACATATACATATATATGTGTATAT
>NC_069003.1:34588119-34600619 GCF_001194135.2 Octopus bimaculoides
ATATATAGCCATATACACACATACATATATATATACATACATGTGTGGTGTATATTTTCATGCATATAGGCATCTTTATTGTTCATGCACCGCTGTTTATATGATCGGTCATCTACCTGTGTATGCTGAGCGATCCTCGATGCACCGTTGAAGCTTCTTTCGTATTGTTGTCATACAGAAGTCAAGTTCACTCTTAACACACAATCTCCACATTGCTGTTCAGTCGACGTTCAATATACATACTAAAGCCTACTGCCACAATACCACCTTGCTGGACGATAACAGAACAAGAATGAAAGAATAACGAAATAGTAGAATGGAAGAATACAGTGAATTAATTGTACCGGCAACCTTGAATGGTGTTCGCGGTTAGAGGAAATCGTGTTTACATTTAAATATAGGTATATACAGAAATGCAGGTATCTCAGTTAAAATGGCTAGTTGTGATATTTCGCTGTGTGGTCAACAAAACTGCCGGGCTCGTTGAATTAGAGTGTTTGGGTATTCCGCAGACACAGGTGTCGTTATTGTAATTCTCAGGTGATACCAACATCGTTGAGTGTGATGTAAAGTTGGTCCCTTGATATACAGGTATAATCCAGCCGATAGGCTTCTAAAATATAACTGTCTCCGTCAGCTCTTTCCCTATCAGCACCGGACTTATGAAGAAAGTATGATGGTGTTGTTGCTGGTGTTTTGTTTAGTCATAAAACCTGCACGATGAATGTTATTAGTGGACATGGTCTGGGCAGACCCGGTACCACACTCTCGTCCTTCAAACTTGCATTGCTCTGGTGCAACAAGTGTCTAAAAGCTACCAAAGCTGAAAGGTCTCATCTGCCCTGGGTTCCGGGGGGTGATTTTTTCTGGTGGCAATTCCGTGACATACATACATACACCCACGTATATACACAAGCACATATTTATATATATTTATAACCAGTTGTTGGCACGCTATATACTTCTATAATTATGATTTAGAGTAAAGCGTCAAGTGTGTAGAGGGCATGAAGTTATTCAATGACGGCCAAAAGAGCAGAATTACGGAATCACTTTCATCAGCTTACAGTTATTTATACTGTAAAACGCATTGCACTGAAAGCTAAGTTAATGTGCGACATCTTATAGCAGAAACAACTATAAGGCAATGAAAGTAGGGTCATGAGTTCGATTCCCGGCAGATCATTGTGTCCTTGAGCAAGACACTTTGTTTCCCGTTGCTCTAGTCAACTCATCTGGTAAAAGCAAGTTGTATCTGTAATTCAAAGGGCCCGCCTTGCTCCATTCTCTGCGACGCTGAATCTTCCCGAAAACTCCGTTAAAGGTACGTGTGTCCGTGGGGTGCTCAGTCACGTGCACGTTAGTTTTAGGTGAAGGCTGTTCTATTGATCGGATCAGCTTGAACCCTCGTCGTCGTAACCGACGGAGTGCCAGTATAACCACTATGTATACTATATATATATATATATATATATATATTGAATTAAAAAACACAGAGAAAAATAAAAAAACAAACGACGTAGCACAAGCAATGTATTAATCAGACGCTCAGAGAAGGAATAGAGTTGTAGTTTTACGTTTCAAGCATGGCTCTTCACCGGAAACAGGTAAAACAGGAGAGTCCAAGGGGAATAAGGAAGGAGGAAAAAATCGCCAACAATCCACTATATATGTGTGTGTGTGATTGTGTGTGTATGTTTGTGTGCGTGTATGTGTGCGTATGTATACATACACACATACCTATATATACACATATATATACACACACATATATATATGTATATGTGTATATGTATATGTATGCTTGACAAAAAGTTCGTTACACATACACACGCGCATCAACACACACACAGACTCGCGTGCACACACGTTTCTACTTAAGAATGCTTTTAGATTATTCAGTAAAGTTCCGTAAAATTAGCTTGTCGTCTCTAGCGATTTTTCGGCTGAAAGAAAGTCGATATTTCATTGGCAATTACCATCTTCTGTAATCATCATTTAATTATGGTGTGTTTTAATTGTGTCAGTGACTTTGAGGCTTTCATGTTGTGCGTTTAACTAGATTTAGAAAGCACATGTGCACACACACACACACATATACACAAACATGCGAGCGTGTTTCGTACACGAAGCACAAACGATTTATTCCAGTTCCGCTGATACGCAAAGTTAAATTAAGCTGTGCACACGAGATCTTTATGCGTTAGATATCTATCTTATTTACCATCACACAATTATACATACACGCGTACATACATGCACACAAGCACATATACATACACATATATGTGTGTGTATATATATGTATGTTTGCGTGTATGTATGTAAATTAAACTTCTATGCTAACTAAACACCAGACAGAATTTCTTTAATACATGACCACTTTCTGATAAGTAGCTGCTTATTCAGTAGAAAATACCCTTGCCGCGTCTCCAAGATCGTTCACCCTCCACACAACGCACTTCTACCTATCCTCTTTAATCCCCCATTGTTTTCTTCTAAATTATTCTATCGACAATTACTTACACAGATCTATTCCATATGGAAATTTATGTAAATTAGATATGCTATCAATTCAAACTTTTAAACTAGAAAACAAATTCCTTTAACTAATTTATAGACATCACACTTTTCCTCCAAATCTAACAAACACGAATATATTTTCAAATACATTTAATTAACATTATTCCCAAATTCCACATTATAACTGGTAGATTTTTTAAAAACAGTAACGACCACAAACATATTCCTTTGCTGGCTTATGTGTATAACTAAGTTGTGGTTGTATATACACCAGTAGGAGTTGTGGTTATATATACACCAATAGGATAAGATATCCTCGGCCGACCTAGATATGGCTAATCCTCTTGTGTTGTAGTAATGTTCTGTTGAAGCACATCTAAGCGTGATGTGTGGGGATAATGTAAGGATTGAAGCTGCTTCTGTTTTTGTCTGGACAGAAAAGGCAAGAAAGAGTTGTTACTATTAGTTTATAAAAGTTGTTCTGGATTCTTTGTCGCAGTCATTGGTCAGCTTCAGTTTAGCATTGGCTTTCCTCGTCTTATCGGAAGGAATGCTAGTTTTAGGATGTCTTTATAGTAATGTTGCTGAGGTTCTTATTCAGACACAGGGCATTACCGGCCTGAGTGGAATGTATGGCCTTATTAGGATACGTTTGTACTAATGTTCTGAAGCGTTGTAGTGTTGTGTGTAATGTTTATGATGGTATTATGCTAACAGTAGTAGTAGAAGTAGTAGCAGTAGTTGTAATATTAGTAGTGACAGTAGTAACAGCAGTAGCAGCAGCAGTAGTAGTTGCAGCTGTTGGCATTGTTTAGTTCAAACTCATCTCTAATCAAGCAAGAGCTTTGATGAAATGTGTTCTAGCCTTGACCACCACTCAATTTATTATATCTAAGACTTCCTTTGTCGCTCCGTTTTCCTTCTTTTTAAAGATCGTAGTACGAGGGAAGCCGGGATTTCGTGATTGTGAAGCGAACCTTACTATTCGGCCATTCTTTGCCTACAGCGGAAGCGTGTAGCCCAGTGGTTTCGAGCTACGTTCGCGTATTCGTGGTTTCGATCCTTAGACTGAGCAGTACGCTGTGTCCTTGAGCAAGACACTTCTTTTTACGTTGCTCCTGCCTGTTCAGTTGAAAATTAATACCAGCAAAGTACCGGTGTGCTCTTCGCTTCAGCCCTCCAGCTGTCACATTCTTGGATGAACGATAGGAGGACAAGAAGGTTCCTATGTCTATTCGCGGCCTTATTGACACCTGAAACAATTAGAGGAAGCTTGGGAAAGCATTGGAGGGAGACTTGCCTGTTATTTCTAGCTGGTCAAGACATTGCATAGAGACTTCCTCGCTGTCTCGTAGCCCAATAGAATCTTCTGGTGTCTTGAATACATAAGTGATAGAGAATATTAAGATAGGAGTTTGTTGCGCTAAGATGGAAGGCCACGCTGTCTAATCTAGTCCCGAATGAATTATGCCGGAAAAGACGGTACAGTCACGGTTGGAGCCCAAGATAAACAATGGAGCTTGTTGTTGCTGTTGCTGTAGTTAAGAATCAGTCAATTGTTTTTTTTTCGTTTCATTCTCCCGTTTCTTTATTGTTATGAGACAACTTATTAAAATCTCTTGTTCAATAGAAATTTCAATTTTCAAAAGTCCGTCAAATGTTATTGTTGTTATTCTTCTTGTTGCAGTCGTTATTGCTGCTGCTGCTGCTGCCGCTGTTTTCGTTATTGTTGTTGCTGTTGTTGTTGTTGTTGCTATTGTAATCTGATTATAAGTTATTTGAACTCTTCTATCATGAAGTCGTAATATGTCTGATGCGAGACTGGAATATTTCCTATTATCAGCTCATGTTCTTTTGTAGTTGCTTTTCTTTTTTCATGTGAAATTTTATTAATCGTTTGTTTAAAATGGCAATTCTTTAGAACAAATTATAATTCAACGCCGTTTATTATTATTATTATTATTATTATTATTATTATTATTATTCCAGTAGTCATTATTTCAATATATTCTTTCATTCACGACTGAGCATAGTTCTGTGTGTATTGATGGTGTGTGGCGTTTCTTATCCGATTCTACACCCAATTGTATTGAAATATTTTCCATAAAATCTGTACAATACGGAAAAGTCTTATTTTCTTTATGTCATGTATATGTGTAAACACTTCGCTTATTTTTTGCTTGAATGTCTTTGTTTTTAAACCATTGTTAAAGCATATATCTTTATGGGGATTCTTTCTGTTTCCACTCCTTACATTCTCGGTATCTCCATTTCCGTATCTCTCTATTTAGATCGTTCTATTATGGTTTTAGCGGTCTTTTATTGAATGCTCTCATCGCACAATCCATTGAAGCTGCGCTCGTGCACGTATATGTGTGTATATGTGTGTGTATGTGTGCATGTATGTAAGTTTGTGTATGTATGTGTGTGTGTGTGTCTATGCATACACTACTGTGAATGTCTAGTATTTTTTGCTATTATTGTTCCATTGAAATTCCTCCCCTCATAACTTACGCGTTTAGTGCCTTGAGTATTGCTGTCAGTTGTGGCTACATGTCAGGATTTCCCTTATATTTCTGTCCACATCTCTTTCAATCCTTCCCAGTGCACCTATTATTTTGTGGCTTATTTCATACAGTTTCGCTTTCTCTATTTCCAGTTCTTTATTTATGAATAGTTTCTCACCTTCTTTCAGAGAAATATGGCCGTTCGTTTGAATTGATACATCGGTTTTAGGACATTTCTTTTCCTTGTAGCTTTTAGCAATAATATCTGATCGATTTTCCTTTATCCTGCCTGTATCAATCGACTTGCCCTAGAGTATGGTCATTTTGTTGTTCACTGTCTTCTTTCTGCTTTATATATTTCTAACATCTGTATTTTTTTCTCTTTGGCTTTCCATAATCCTGCCATAATTTCCTCTCATTCAATCTTCCAATTATGCCATGCTCGTACTTACATTTGCTCTCTACTAAAACTGGACAGTAAAAACAAAGAGATTGTTTTATCACAATCTCCATATTTTCTAAACTTCCGTTTTCTATTGTTACTTTTATGTTTTAGACAATTTCTGTTAAGAAGAATTTGGTCTGGTGCCGCAATCGAAAACCTTACGCTTTCAATATTAAGTCCTGCACTTTTCTGTTAGTGCAGTAATCTTTATTTATCCATTTCTGCTTTTCTTAATCTTATCCAATATTGGCCATGAAGGAGGAAGGAACTTTTCTTGTCAACGTCTTTGTGTAAATATTTAGCAATCCTATTTTCTGTTTGCTTTTAATGTTTGCTTCTTTTTAAATGCTTTCTGACGTTCATCGTTCATTCTCCGGCCTTATCAAAACTCTATCTTACCTCAAACCTAGTTTTATGATTTCTTCACGTGTTCTACTTATGTCATATAGTTTCCTTCTATTCTTTACAACACATTTTTGTAGTCGTTGAGTTGATATTTTGTAATAATTTCCTAATTGCATAAAGCTCTTTCCCCAACGTTTTCGTTCAAAATATAATCGTTCTTTTAGATGATGCAGTTATTGTATCTTGCTTCTTGATTGTGTTTTTCTTAACAGTCTTGCTAATTCATGTAGCTGCAGTGGAAAATATTTCAAACTCTATCTTATTACTGTAGAAGCTAGAGTATTGATATATCTTAACTTAGTTTTAGCATTTAGCACTGTTTTAAGAGTTTACTTGATCCATCTATATTATTTCTTTTAAGTTGTTCTTTAATTTTTGTGCGTTGTTCATGAATCCCTGAATATGTTTAAATCTGAGTTTAATCTAATTGTCTTACATCTGTTTCGTTAACTAAGACAACCGTGTCTTAAATATTTCTTCACAACCGATCTCCCTTTTGTACATCAATCTGTAAACTGTATGTTACAGGGTTTCTGCTTGTTTGTTGGGATATTCTGTTTGTTCTGAGGTTCTTTCGTTTATGTTGGTAATGTTGGCGTTCAAATCTAAGTTTATGACGGTAAAGTTCACTTTTCGTTTCATTTCGCTGATTCTGCTTCATCATTAGATTTTATCTCTGAAAATTTTGTTAGTTCATGGAAAACTCAATCCATCTTAATTCTTTAGATATTTCCATCTGCTGAGATTTAAAAACAATTGCTTCTAGAACATAAAAAAATATTTAATTTTTTTTCTTTTCGTTTATTTCCTACATCGTAACAGAAAATAGACCTGTTTTTGTTGTTAGCTCTCTTTAAAGTAATGCGATAAAAATTACACAATTCGTGGCTTGTGAGGACAGGTTTGAGATAGGAAAGAAGTTAAACATAGAATATAATAAATATCAATTAACAAAGTTAATCAATACAGAGTTTAAATAAATAGGTTTGTAAGAATGCACACAAAAGTCATTTAAGCTATTTCGTGTCATACAAAAAAGCGTTATAGAAAATGGGGTTTACGAAATCAATCGGATAATGTGTATAGAAAATGTATTCCTGTCAATGGAAATAGTTTGTGCTGTAGAGGCAAATGAGTGCGATCAGATAATAGCCAGTCGTAAAGAGAAAAATGGATGGCGTAAGTCTTTAAAATGGTAGAAAGTATTCAGTGAGCGTTAAGACTAACTCCTCACTAAACAGGGGAACGAGAGAGGGGGGGGGGCAAACACAGAAAGAGGAGAAGGAGAGAGAAGGAGAGAAGGATGGAGCGAGAAGAAGAAGAAGAAGAAGAGAGAGAGAGAGAGAGAAGGAGAACGAAAAGAGAGACAAAGAAGTCGAGAGGAAGAGCAAAATATGATAGCTTAGCCATGGCTGTCGGTAACAATGATAAGAAAGCTGTTTATTTGTTTGGAGTATGTAACTTTTACTAAAAGAATGTTATTATTAAAGTCTACATTGTCTCGGAAAAGAGAGCGAGAAAATCGCATGTTCTTTTAAATAACCAAAAAACATACCTGGATTTCGACTACTTTGCTGATTGGCTAAAATAATACGCATAACAACGGCGAAGCTAAAGTGTCGTCTGCCTAAGATCGTTATACATATTTAGATTATTGTATTGGAAATTTTCATCTCAAAATGTTCTATTCGTAACCCCACCTTTTTTTCTTATTTCCTTTCATATTTTCGTTATTTCTGGTTTCACTTTTGTCAATCAGCATCCTCTAACTATGCTGCAGTTTGATTTTTTTCTTCTTTTTTATTGTTTCCACTTTTGAATTCATTTCTTCAGATTTTCTATGGAAAATCTGGATAAAAGTTTAAAATGCAAACAATTCACTGCCAACACAAAAGTAGGTCACAGTATTCACTCATAAGCCTTTAATATACTTGATAGTATATCATGAGACCAAAATGAAATACTGTGTCCCTACTAGCAATTAATTTTGCTGAATTGTTTTTGTTACATACTAGTTCAAACTTTCTTGCTTACCTTTTCAGCAATTATAGCGTCAAGATTTATTTTTTCATTATTTTGTATTGTTGTTTGTTTTAAACTCAATGTTCGTACTTTCGCTGTGCATTCTTTCTTCCGAATGTTCCATTTTTAAAATTTCTATACCTGACATTTCTTTCATTTGAGAATGTATCTAAATTTACTTATTCATCAAGGTTATTTTCTCTCCAGGTATATTATGCGTGCATGC
The DNA here is from genome assembly GCF_001194135.2 of Octopus bimaculoides. Classification (NCBI taxonomy): domain Eukaryota; kingdom Metazoa; phylum Mollusca; class Cephalopoda; order Octopoda; family Octopodidae; genus Octopus; species Octopus bimaculoides. The sequence goes on from NC_069003.1 coordinate 34,596,248, forward strand.
AGTTGTAGTCTGGATTTGGTGGTACAAAATAACTGTAATATATACACGTAGGATAGAAACGAATTCTTTTATTGTTCATTTATGTAGTACATGGATTATAAAGTTCCATTTTTCCTGTAGATTATCTGGCTTTTTTTTTATCGGATAACAATTGATTTCCTTGCGTTGATGTGAAATTTTCTATCCCTATTTTCGTACTTTTTTAAAAAATCAAATTCAAAGTATGCATTCCATTTTTAACCTTTAGCCGGACAATGTTTACATTTTTGTTTTATTGTATTTACGTCATGATGTTGACTTGACTTCGTTTCCATTTGTCTCTGTTAATTCGCGAATTGTTTGAACATCCACAATTCATTACTAATATTAGACAACATCAATAATGGTTTAATGCATTGCGCAGCTCCACCAAGCCTCTAACTGTTTTGCCTCTTGACTAACACTAGAAATACAGAGGTAGCGTGGTTAGAAGTCTATTCCTAATCTTTTCATATTCTGCCGTTACTTAATATTTCTCCTTCTTAACCTTCGTTGCGTAGTTTCTGCTGTGAAAACTTTGATTAATCGTTCCAATAAAAAATCTTTTCAGTTTCCTCAATTTCACCATTGAGGTCTACACTTCTCAAAAAATGCTTCAATATTTCCTTGTCTATTCATTTATATCGGGTATTGGTTATTTACTTACATCGGGTATTGGTCATGTAGGTTTCCTTTTTTATGCCATTGCTTACAGTACGGCATTCTGTCGGCATCACCACTTTTAGTTACATGTCTGGTGTAGTTTCTTCAGTCTTTCTTCTCAAAGATGTCTGCAACTTCAGCCTCTCTCATGTATTCCTTGGCTTCCTTGAAGACAAAAACAGTTTGTCTTTTGTGCAAGCTTTTGGATATTTGTTATTTTTCCGTTGTATTTTACTGGATAATTTTATCGTCCTACACCGGATATTTTATATTAAACTTCTAGTCACATTCATTCCCAACTCTTTATTTGCGGTAAATATAATCTTTCTGTGCAAGACTTTGGATAGTATGTCCTAATTATAGTCATTGTTTCTCTTGCTTTTCTGTCCAGTCTTGGTCGTTAATTGAATGTACAGCTATGTAATCGATGTCACTTTTAGCTCTATTTTAAGTATTACTATAATGTCTTTCTGATATTACTTCCTAAATTTCTCTTCAATTTGTGTATGTTGCACATTGTTTAGTTCATTGATTACTAATTATTTCAAAGTTTGTATTTGATCTCAATCTTTTATCTTTATCTCTTCTTTATCTAACATGTTCTTAATTAATTTTCCACTTTCAAAGCAGTCCTGAACGTTTCTCACTAATCAGAATTTCATATCACATTCTCCGCTAAACCCGTCTATTTGTCTCCAGCAGCGTTTCTGGCTGTCTTCCGTCTGCAGTGTTATGCTTCGAACTTGTCTCTATGCAAAGATGGCTGATTGTGCTCCTACAGAGGTGGTACTCGGGGGGAAGGGGTTCAATTGGGATAAAGCTGTTGGCACCAGAAAATCTTGCCCCTTTTCTTGTGTAACCTTGAACAAACTTGGTTACCTTTGGGCACTTCTATGCCTGTACCTTATTGTTTCAAAACAGGAATTCCTTGATGTATATCTGATATAATGAATATTACAATGACAATGATTGGTAATACAGGAACAAGGGTTGAACATTGTAGGGAAGGTTCTGGTCGATCGCTCGGCTAAAGTACTCATCTGTTATTTACCTTTGTCTTTCCCGGAGCGATAAAAGCACGGCTGAACTCGACGGGGATTCAGACACAGAAAATGAAGGGACGTAACTAAACACCAATTAGCATTTAATCTGTTGCCCCGCCCTATCTCCTGTGTCATACTTCAATGAACATAGTGTGCGGCGGATTTGCCGGGTAGGAATCGCCAGCTCAAACGAAACGAAAGAAAAAGAAAAGAAAGAAAAACAAACTCACTGACCGAGAGCCATTTTGTAGATTGTTATTCTTGTCCAGTTAACGAGGAATCGTTAAAACTGGATTCGAAGACAAAGCATTGGACCAACACCAAATTGTTACCTGGACATTAATAAAATTATATAATAATGATGATGATGATTATAATAATAATAATGATATAATAACACCACCAACAACAACAACAGTAGCAGCAGCAGCAGCAGCAGCAGCAGCAGCAACAACAACAACAGAATAAATCCTGACATCTGTGTTTAATTTTGTCTGTCTCCTTTGTAGTGTCATGGTCTGTCTATTTCAGTTCGATAAACCTGCTTATCACTCTAATCGATACCGACTAATGTTGTATTGTCTTAAAATACAATCTACATTAATAAAGCAGCTGGAAGCTTTGAGGAACAGATCGAAGTATTGATGTATCTGTTTTGTAACAAAAATGCAAACTAAAGTGTTGATTTCGTTCTCAATAAAGGAACGTGTTATGCAACAAACAACGTAGAAGAAAATCTGAAATCAGTTACATAACAACAAACCGCTCTGACACCGCCATGTTTAAGGCCACAACCTCGTTCCTTCTTACATGCAACGGATGTCCTCTCGTTTGTAAAGGTTATCTGCAGTTATTCCTGTCCACATGTTCCTGCAAACAATGACCTGGCCTGGATATGTTCAAGCTGGACATCAGTCGTAGCAACCTCACCAGTCAAGAAGGATTGCTCGGGGAGAACGAAATCCATTCGTCGTCGTCGTCGTCGTCGTCGTCGTCCTCCTCCTCCTCCTCCACTCATTCCTCTTCCTTGTCCCTCTCCTCCTTCCATTATCCCCCCTCTAATTCTTCCCCTTCCCCCTCTTCCTCTCCTTCCCTTCCTCTTTTCCTCAACTCTTGCAGAAAACAGCACTGCTTGGAACCGCTCGAATATTCCGGAAGGTGCTCGAAAAATAAGACGTGTTACCTTAGTTCACTGGTAGTGAACAACTGACACTGTAGTACATCACCAGCGTTAGAAGCTGTGCAAAGAAAATAATAACAACAACAACAACAACAATAATAATAATAATAATAATAATAATAATAATAATCCTTGGACTGAGTGTATAAACATTTAATGCATCGCTACGCGCGTTTCCACTACTCGCGTGACTCTTTGTAGAAACTCGCATAACAATGCTCACTAGTCAGCATCATTAGACGGTGGCCAGTATAATGGAATAGGAGCTTTATTTGCATTTTCAAAACGTTTTCCCGTGAGCAAAATTAAAAAATACATACATACATATATATATATATATATATATATATATTTATATATAGACACACATCATACATAGATGCAAACGGACGGACACACACACCATGAACATATTAGATTGATTGATATATCAAACAACTTGCTATATTAAATTGATTAATAGATAGATTTTACACACGTGTGTGTGTGTGTGTGTGTGTGTGTGTGTGTGTGTCTTTATATTAGATAGTTTGGGATATCAAAGCGCTAGATAAATTTAGAATAAAACCAAAGGAAAGAAAGGAAATGCTAACAAGGAACCGGTTATTAACAAAACAACGACACGCCTGCGGGTGGTATGAACTCAGCGTTAGACAAATGAGAAATAAAGCAGCCGACACGACCAACTACTTACTAAACTATATAATAAAACATATTAGAGGCCTGTAACTAAGAGAGAAAGAATTAAAATGTCTGAATACTCAAAGACAACAGAGAAGAAATTAATACAATAGACTTCACTAGTGTGGTTTTTACTTAGATATTATTGCAGTTAAATTTGGAGCAAATGAAAGTAGATTGAATGCAAGCGGTAATGTTAATGACAACCTATTACCTTAAATGTGGAGATTACATGATTGGATTTAGCATAGTTTCAATGAAGAAGAAGAAGACGAAGAAGAAGAAGAAGAAGAAGAAGAAGAAGAAGAAGAAGAAGAAGAAGAAGAAGAAGAAGAAGAAGAAGAAGAAGAAGAAGAAAACAGTTTCAATTAGAAAACTAATGTAGCTTGCTATAGCCTTAGTAAATATCCATTAGATAATGGAAGCAATTGAACAGATGAAGAGAAAAAAATATAAGGACAAAATTAAAGGAGACACTAAAATATGAAATTGACCTCAAACTATGAAATTGGTAAATAGATATATTAAGCATAGGGTAATATTCGATCGAATGCGTTAAAATATACCGGAAAGGTGGCTAAATAGGTAAGGAGTTCGATTCACAAACGCGTGGCTTAGGTTTGGAGACCACGGGACAGAAACTGGACAAGTATTTTCTGGTATAACTGCGTGCCGTTCGGGTACTTTAGGAATGGAAGTTGTTGGAGGAATCTGTCGGAAAATCTCAAGAAAGGTTGTTAATTCCATCAAAGGTAGTTCATTTCCAATAACTTATCATACACACACA
>NC_069003.1:34603119-34606574 GCF_001194135.2 Octopus bimaculoides
AAAATGAATTAATACTGCGTGAAAATGTGAGGTAAACGTATTTAAATTTTGGCGATAATATCCGTCTCCTGTTCAAGTGGAATATATAAGACTACATTATATAACGTGAGTTCATTCTTTGAAAAAAAATTGTGCGTAATTTATGCGAAATGTGGTTGCGATTTCTCGCATTTGAAGAGATCATTCTTTGTGGTAAGATAGCCTGTTAATGCCCTGTTAATGTTTCCATGATCCTATGATGCTATAAATAATATTAAAAAAAAATAGTGAGTATTGGATAATGTTACTTCCAGGTATGCATTCTCGCTCTCTCGTTCTCTCTTTCTCCTTCCTTCTCGCTCTTTATTTGAGTATGCGCGCGCGTGTATGTACGTCAAACGCCACACACGATATTAGAAGATAGTTTTGGAAGGAGATTCTTGTCCAATTCAGCACATGCACCGCATTAAAGGGCAAAACATATGACAGGCTTGCGTTACTATTATATATATAAATATATATATATATATATATAAATATATATATATATATATATATAAGATATATATATATATATATAAAATACATATATATATATATAAACTATAAACTATATATACATGTACATATATACAGGTGGCGGAGATCTTTACTTATCATTGTTGATAGGTTCTAGAGAACTGCAAATTCGAACCAATATTAGCACATCTCGCGCTGATACCAGCCTGCGTTCAATTCCAAGTTGTAAAAAAAAAAGCAAAAAAAAAAGCACCATCAGAATTCTGAATAAAGTCTGGAATCATTTCAGATATTAAACATTGAAATTTATGAAAGCGTCATAAACTATTATCCCGCCTCTCTCAGATAATCGGAACGATAGCACCCTGCTTTTGTGGAAAGAAAGAAAACGAAGCAGTTTGCTCTCGATTCGCCAGTGAAGGATACACTTTACGAGGATTTCAAGTGGATTAATATGCATGACACGGACCGTATTTTACAAGTGTATTAATTTGCTTCTGTTAAATACAGTTTCTTTCTTTAGTATTCCTTGTTTATTTTATGCCATACGTTAATGGGAGTTATGACTGCATGGAGTGGACAGTTAAGCCATTAAAGATCTTATCCAAGGTGACGACAGGGAAGTATAAAATCTCATTGAAAACAATCATTATTCATCTTCGTTTATATTTGTATTTATTTGTTTTTAAAAAGAAAAGATTGCTTCAAACTAATAATTGCTATATTTACTTTATACTAAACTTTGGTCCATAAAACTGAAGTTGCAGCTTGCTCATGTCCAAAATACCACCCGGGGAATCTAAACTTGAGTGCATTCCTTTACCATCCTAATCACTCAGCTCTGCTTATAATGTTCCTCTCTGTTGGATCTCACAACAACCGCAACACCTTTGCATTGCATTACCAATTCCATACTTTACTTTAAACCGAGTTCCATTCTTTTGTGAGAGTATTGCTTTTTCTGTTCTCTTTGCGATTTTATGTACTGGAACAAAATTTCTTCCACTCTATTATGCACGTTTGCTAAGCTTACAGCAGGTTTTATATTATATTGAAATTCTTTTCTTCTTTGAAATGATTGTAAATCTTTTCTAAAGCTGCTCACATTTAAGTTAATAGATTGGAATACGGCATTGTTCGGTAAATATTACATGGAAGTATTCAAGGTTAACAGAGACAATCAACGTTAACATAAATACAAAGACTTCGTCAGAATGATCCAAGTATATGTACAGATCCTGATATTACTATTTTCTCGATCGTGCTTATTTCTATCCTCAGGGGTAATTTGTTGATGCTATTATATAAATAGCTGTGTCACACCAGTTGTTCTAATTACATATGGTACTATAGGGGCATTGGATTATAGCGATAACGCTTTCAACACAAAAGCCAGGTCAATGCAATTCCTTAGCTCTTCACCGCGCTTCTGAATGCAGTAATGGGCTTTTGATGTTTTTATGCTGATAATTTGTACATTATTGTCATTTTTATACGCGGAAATGATGTATTTATTGTGTTCTATCTGGTTACTGACCAAATGCAAACTGTGTTGGGTACCATTACCTCGATGCTCAAAACTTCGGCTTCACTTAAAATGGGTGTGTTTATTATCCGCAAGGATAAGCTGGCATTCAGAATATCTGGTGAAAGCGCTTAATAATCTTTACGCTTATAAAGAACTCCATGTCTACATACAAGTAAAGAAGGAATGGGAAATATCCAGACGCAATACACAGCAGCATTTGTCTGTCTGTTAGTGATACGCTGGGGTCAGACACGAGACTCTTATCGATCGTATTTCTGCATCTGCATAGTAAGACATTTGGTCTCAGCATTAGCCTAGAGATGGCCTACCCCAGACAACACATGCCGGACAACCTCTCGTCTTTGTTGAAAGCGCAGAGTTGTAAGAAGTACTCATACATAGATACATACACACACACACAAACACACACACACACACACACACACACACACACACACACACATATATATATATATATATATATATATATATATATACATGCATATGCACATACACATACATATACACACATCCATCCATCCACACACAGACATCAGTCAACACATACACATAGGCGCTCGCGAGCGCATATCCACGCACACATGGATGTGTGACTTACACATGCAACTCAACTACATTCATACATGCATTTACGTGTCTCAGTTATTTCGACTGTTCAGGAAATTCCATAGAGAAGTACGGATACGCGCACGCACACACACACACACACACACACACACACACACACACACACACACACACACACACACACACACATGTACACATGCATGTACACATGCATAGAAACACAGACACACGCACACATACACACACGCGCTTTCGCATGTATAGAAACCAGTTGCGTATTTAGCATGTCAATGGATCTTCTCGTTTCCTTTCCATTGCATTTGACGTTGAGCAATGTCGGCCATGTTTTACCATTTAACCAGTCACACACATAGTTTGACGTTTTTCTCTCTCGGCAAATGTCAAAATAGTTGAAACTCAATGCTGTAGAAATTGTATTGTTGTTCGCTGAAATATCAGAAAGACCGCCCAGACTAGTCGCCATCTTGTATGTCTCATGTACAGAAAGCTTGCTATATATCAGGAGACAAAATACTTTTAAAACTTATTTTACATCGCCTTCCTCTTTCTTTCTTTCTTTCTTTCTTTCTTTCTTTCTTTCTTTCTTTAAATACTGAGAAATACTTGCTATATGGGCATGGCTGTGTGGTAGGAAGCTTGTTTCCCAACCATATGGTTCCGGGTTCAGTCCCACTGTATGGCACTTTGGGCAAGTGTCTTCTACTATAGCCTCGGGCCGACTAATGCCTTGTGAGTGAACTTTGTAGAGGGAAACTGAAAGAAGACCGTCGTGTCTGTGCGCGTGTGTGCGTGCGCGTATATATATGCGCGCGTGTGTGCG
>NC_069003.1:34606584-34614656 GCF_001194135.2 Octopus bimaculoides
GACCGTCGTGTCTGTGCGCGTGTGTGCGTGCGCGTATATATATGCGCGCGTGTGTGCGTGCGCGTATATATATGCGCGCGTGTGTGCGTGCGCGTATATATATGTGCGCGTGTGTGCGTGCGCGTATATATATGCGCGTGTGTGTGTGTGTGCGTATATATATGTGCGCGTGTGTGCGTGCGCGTATATATATGCGCGTGTGTGTGTGTGTGTGTTTGCCTTTGTATTTATACTTGTCGCCCCGTCTGACAACTGGTGTTGGTTAGTTTCCGTCCAATAACTTAACGACCAATAGAATAAGTCCCAGGCATAATGAAGATAAAAAGAAAATAACAAGTACTGGGGGGCAATCTATTCGACAAAAACTTACAAGGAGGTATCCCAGCATGGCCGCAGTCCAACGACTGAAACGATAGAAAGAATAAAAGATATTAACATCTACCAAACATTTCCACTGACTCAAACCAGTTTACTTGATTCACGTCGTTAATGTATTTCGGAGAAGCATGAAACCCACACATTCTCATTTGCTGTAAACAGAAGGGCGCTGTTGCCGTTAATGGCTGAAGCGGTAAACTATAACATCCGTTGCTCCAGCAGATCGATATCTCCTTGAAATGTGTTCAGATGTTATAAAGACTGGTTTTTAATCTTTTATTCAACCAATCCTGTCACTCCATCGCCCCGCCCCCGCAACTTCTCAGTAATATCGCTACTAATTACTATAATATTACTAATTACAATAGGAACATCATTACACGTTGATCGTTGAGAAAATAAATAACTGTTATTTATTGATTCGATCGATTATCAACTAGTGACACCATTTTCATAGAAAGCGGGCTTGTGCCTTATAAAAAGAAATCAATATGTTATTGTTGCTATAAAAGGGCCGGTAGAGGGCGCAGCGGACGAAGTGCATTGTAGTATTTAGTTACATCTTTTATATATTCTGGCTTTAAGTCCCACCAAGATCGATTTGGCGTTTTATCTTCCCGAGAGCGTTAAAAGCAATTACCAGTCATATTTTGGGGTCTATTTAATCGACTATAAATCGCAAATACGTAGATCTAGTATCTAAATTACAAATCGTTCGGGTAAAACTGTAGCAAAAACCTTCGAGCAGTTTCAAATCCCAGTTGCAGTCGTTTTAACTTCCTATGTGAGTCTATAAAAACAATAATAAATAAAAAAAATAAATAATTTTATAGTTGCTACTTTCTTTTTCTTTTATTCTTTCATTTTGTGGTTTTCAACCGGGTTCCATACGGCCCCTGAAGGTCCAAATTAGGTTCTTCGTGGGTCCACGCAACAAGATACTACATTAGGGACCCACAATTGCACTCTAAGTGCCCCTTTAGATGTATGTATTGGTATTTATTGCAAGAACGAGTTAGGTTTCTTCCTCTAATACTTTCCGTGGTTCAACTTACACAAGTGAATGTGTGAAAAGCGAAATGGGAATTTTGAAAGAAGCGTCTATAAAACTATTTTTGAAAATATTGAATGGTTATGGGGGTCCACAAGAACAAAATATTAATCAAAGGGGTCCAAAAATAATAAAAATGGTCGAGAAACCCTGTTCTAACGGAATGATTTCGGAAACACTCAGGGAGTTTTTGGTGATGTTAACGAAGGTGACATGGTGGGTTCTTGTTTGTATCACACAAGGAATTAATGGGTTTGAGAGAGTTAAAGAGAGAAAATAGTTTTGTAAAATGTAAAAATAACTGGTCTGTCTATCAGTCAGACATCTTCATAACAATTTATATGAGACGATGAGAAATAGTAATCAGACATCAGCTCATTCGATTTTCATAATTTTTAATTAAAAAGAACTTTCCGAAATAGACCAGTCGTTGCCTCCAGAGAGATTTCTGCAGACAAGGAAAATAATAATCAATTATGATTGTATTGATTGATTTTGTCGTCTTTAAACAGAACTTTTACGTTAATAGCCTCCATGGCTAATCAGTGATGTAAATAGCGACGAATATCTTACATAAGATCCTGTCCGGCTCCACATCACTAGATGTGGATGAGATTATATTTTCGACTACCATTAATATTCTTGAAAAAACAAAAATACGTTTAATGTAGTTTTATTTGGTAGAATCAGTAAAAGATAATGATGGTGGAAATACCTTAAACATTTCTGATTTGAAATTAGAATTCCCGTCGTAGTTATATTTACAGTAAATGGCTAACATCACGAATACTGATCTGCCTTGGTTGTTCCCTGATCCAGCAACCGTCAGGTCAAACGTCTTGAAGACACCGTCATATGTCGCTCTTCCTTTTCCCTACATCTTGGGTATAGAACAGTGATTCTCAACCAGGATGCATATGGCGCTTGAGGGTCCATGTAAGATTTTCTTGTTAAGTTTATGTGTTTGGCTATACTTCTAAAATATTTTAGTCATTTAAAAAAAAATATAATTCCTAATATTTAATTATAAAAAATATAATAGAATTTCTTAAGCATGAAATGGTTACGGGAGTCCACAAGAATAAAATAATAATCAAATGGATGAGAACCCTCGGTCTAGAGTTACTTTATTTACCCAATGTATTTTTTGTGTTTTTCTTTTTGTTTTTCTAGGGGATCGGGTGTAATATTACAAAGGTTAAGAATCACTAATAGCGGAAGAGAGTAGTGTTTGCATATATCGATGTCTGTGAACATAGATATATATGGAGCATTTTTATATCCGCACGCATACACATACGTACGTGCACACACACACACACACACACACGAGCACGCGTACACGCACGCTTACTCACACATATTACCATGCGATAACGAGCGTTCAAAATGTGCTGTATGAATGTGATGGTGGTGGTTGTGGTGGTAGTAGAGGTCAGTCAGTATGACCAATAGAAAGGGTTCTGTGGGCATAGGAGGAGTTATACGAACAAAAGAGGCGGGGATACGTGTATAGATTGCTCTCAATATGATGCACACAGCAGACGGGAACGAGGACGGGTTAACTTGTTCAACATTGAAGTCAGATGAATTTATTTCACTTCCTTTGGCAGTCATAATTCAACATGGCAACTTTTATTTCTTAACAAGGCTGATCACATGTTAATGGGTTCCCCTTGATACACACACTCACACATGTACACATTTATTTATATGCATGTATATATATATATATATATATATATATATATATATATATATATATATATATACATGCTTCGATGCATTCCCCTTCTTTAGACGTTAGCTGGAGACCTGACACGATTGATTTCGACATTTCTTGACATCATCGTTCCAGCCAACAGAGCGGAGCAACATTGATGCTCTCAATGGTTGCGCACATTCTCCTTCTCCTCTCTCTCTCACTCTGTTAATATTTATATGTATATGTATATATGTATGTATGTAATATTTATATTATATTCTTAATTTTTTCTGTTTTCTTATCTCCGCCTTCTTGTTTGTATTCATGTATTCACATCAACACGCATCAGTATTTCTTCGTTCGATCATTTATTTAGAAAGCCATCGATTGAGTAAATATTGACAGTTAAATTTCATTCTTGTATCGATGAATTTTTTTAATGTTTTGTTCAATTTTCTAACCGCACACAACTTTTGTCCAGATATTTCACGTTCATACAACTGTCAGAGCTTCTCTGCTGACCAATGAAATTCTTCCTGTCAGATCTTGTTCTGAGAGAATAAAAGAAGCGTCTCTCGTATCAGTAAAAGTTCCCCTTTGTAACTATATATCAATATGGCAGTAGTGGCTGTGAAGTAAAAAGTTTGCTTCCCAACCACATGGCTCCGGGTTCAGTCCTTCTGTGTGGTACCTTAAGCAAGTGTCTTCTACGATGAAGCTATAGTGTGTTATTCAGGCACTTAACTTTGAGTTCACTGCATCTCAGCAGAAAGGATGTCTTTGGAACGTAGGACGCTTTTGATTTTATGTCGTTTTACTGTGTCTACTTCGAACTCCAAATCTATCAATCACAAAAGAAATTATTCTTAATAAAACAGCATACATTACCATCATTTCGTTCTCATTAGGATATGATTGATGTATGTGGTGTTCATAGTAGACAAGGTGAAACGACAAAAAAATGGATGCGTCAAACGATTCAATGACGTCACCACAGGCGTTCTTTTCACATATCTCTAGGATGAGAATTTTCTCCAGGTATTATATACGCAGCGGAAAGTCTTTTCCCGTCCGAGCGCAGTTACGTGTTTTAACTAAAGCATTAGAGCTTTTTAGCTCTTATTTCTAGCAATGTTGGTGTTCTAAATCCCTTGTCATATTTAGTGACAATTATATATATTTATGTAAACAGACATTCAAACAAATATGTACGCACGCACACACACACACACACACACATACTGACACACACTCGCACGCACACTGACACACACACACACACATATACGCTAACGCGCGCGCGCACTTACGTGCATATTTGGAAATTATTTCCAGATAATGGAGTGACATTTTCTTTATCAAAAATAAAAAGAATAATTCTTTGAATCATGAACAAAAAGGAAATACAAAAGAATAAATAAAGACGATACGAAAGCCTGTTCCTGATTAAAAATAATCTCACCATGAAAAGCATAGAAACTGCGTGTTTCTTTGATAATTGGAATATATTCCTCGGGGAGAATCTCCTTATTTTCTGCCAAAGACGGACAGAATTTATTAACAATAGTGGTTTAACATTAGCTCAAATAATCAAGGTTTTTGCATTAGACCAATTTATCTAATATAATGAAGGCGGTGGCGGACCTTGTTGGATTTTGAAAATAGGGGTTTAAAGCAATGGGGTGAATACCATAAAGATTATGTGCTGTTTCCCTCTTTGGGTTTCGCGTTTCTGTCCTTGGAACGGTAGCTTTGGTTACTTCGCTCATATGTATGTGATTCGTATGTGAACTTGTTGAATTCTTTTAAATTTTAACTGTAAAATGCAGTAGAATTACTGCAAATAATTTCCAGAACTGTTCTTTGATGACTACTGTAGATAAAGTAAAAAAGTGATATTAATGACTTGTAGTATTTCGTTATACAACTGGTTGCGTAACGAAATACCACGTACCAAGAAGTCATTAATATCTACGTACCAGTTCCAGGAATGCGTTTAATTTGTAAATTGCTATATCTAAGAGGTACACACCACTAGATATAGAGGCTATTTAAACAAAATGATGAGTAATGGGTAAGATGGGTACTGATGACAGGACAAAAACTTCCGAAATATGGCATATACACCCATTACGCCATATACGCCATATTTCGTCTTCGAAATCATTGGTTGTTTACGTCTGACGTCTCGTTTACAAAACGTTGTAGCAGAAATCAGAGTTGGCTATAATTTCTATAGAGTATCTGTAGAGATAACCTTAATACATTTCTGTTATATATTAACTAATTGAGATGGTGTAAATTCCCCATAGATTGCTCTGAAGATAGTATTAGGAAAAAACGTCGTTGATTGCTATAGTCATTGTTATATAGCTGACATCTCTCCTACTTTGAGAGTTATTTTCTATTATTTTTATATTTATGTTAAGAAGTGAATAGAAACAGAAATTATTGTTCAAAAGAAAGTATTGCTTTATTTCTCTTTGCCCTTTTTCATTGTGAAAATATTATTAAAATGATTGAAACAACATTGAAAAGAAAATGTTTTTAGAAAACTCTTCAAAAATTCTCAACAATGGAATAAACTCGAATACATAATCAATTTCTAATAATCTTCTACAATACAGCTATGGTGGTAAAGCTTCAGTAAATCTTAATAAATTGTACTAAATGTGTATGTGTCTGGACTTGAACATAGGAACCCATAATTTCAGTGAATGAAATATTCTTTTCTATTCTAGGCAGAAGGCCCGAAATTTGTGGGGAGGGGCCCAGTCGATTAGATCGATCCCAGTACGTAACTAGTACTTAATTTATCGACTCCGAAAGGATGAAAGGCAAAGTCGACTGATTTGGGTGTATTTACACCATACATCTACAACGAGAAATTTTCTCCATGGGAAAACACGGTGAATGGCTTTTTTTACAAGTCCGAACGTGCTTCAAGCATATTCGGACTTGTAATGCCATTGCATTTATACTTATCGCTACTTAATGTTTTCACCACGTGAGAGCTTATATTACATATAAAGGGGCGAAATGGTTGAATCGCTAGTGTGCCGGACAAAATGCTTAGCAGTATTTTTTTTTCCACATCTTTATGTTCCGAATTAGAATACCACTGAGATCAACTTTGCCTTTCATCCTTTTTCGGAGTCGAGAAAAGAAAGTACCAGTCATATACTGAGGGGTAAATGCAATCGACTAACACCATCCTTCTAAAAGCTGCTGGCCTTGTGCAAAAGTGTGAAACAATCCTTGTTGTTATTAATTTTACTTGTCAGAGTTCTCGTTCTTACGTGCTTTGGTCGACTCAGTGGCAGCGGACAGCAACCTGCTGTCAGAGGTCTCGCAGGATCTCTTTTATTATTATTATTATTATTATTATTGTTCAGTAGTTTTATTTTTATAACGTGCTTTCACTTCACTACCGAGCGCAGCTCTGTGCGCCTTGGGTATGTGCTGTGGTTTGCTGTGGTGCTCTTATGTTTACTGTATTGAAAGTGTTTTGCGTAGAATGTGTGCAGTACCCAGTAGTGCAATTTTCTGTATGTTATATATATTTGTAAGTCCTGGTATTTTATTATTATCATTATTATTATTATTATTATTATTATTATTATTATTATTATTATTATTATTATTATTATTATTATTATTATTATTATTATTTTATGTTATCAGAACATTCAAAATATCTGGCTTCCGATAAATTCCAAATTTAGATTGTTTTTAGGGAAAACATACAAATCTATAAGCTAGAAAAATTGTAAAATTCACAAGAAATTTTTTTTTTTTCCCCATTATCTTCGTTTAAATGTGTACAATTATAAAACAAAAGCCAATAACATCGAATATCGACTCAGATATAATCTCTAGTCTTAACTCCAGAGATTTATTTCTCCTTCGAAATCTTATCTCCCTCAATCACGGCAAACAATTTCTTCGCTGCCATATTTTCTAATAGAAGAAGAAAGACAAACAACCGCCATCTTTTCGATCAAAATAACAACATCAACATCAGCAACAGCAGCAGCAGCAGCAACAGGAACTGAAGTCAGTGGATTCTACAGTATTTTGTGGTTACAAATAATGATGTGACGTGGATGACAAAAAAAAAAAAAGAAAAGAAAGCAAAGTGGGAAAGGACAAAAATAATAAAATATTCATGAACTCTAAGGTACAAAATAGAAACTATTGGAAAGTTCTAGGAGAATGGAACCCGAATCCCCAAAGCGAACGAACAGGTGAGCGTGTCTCCATATAAGTTGCTCCTAGACAATGTCCTGCTGCAGCACAGGTTTACCGTTGAGCGGCAGAAAGAATTAAGTAATATTTATGAAGGTAAAACCTGGAATATTGTTTCAGTTATTAATTAAAGGATTAATTAACTATAATCTGCTATTTTGATTTTATATGGCTTAGTCGGTCGAAACTTCCAAGTTACTGCCAATAATATTCTTCTTTAAAAATAGTAAATTTGTACTCGACAAAAGTGTAG
This sequence comes from Octopus bimaculoides, assembly GCF_001194135.2. Classification (NCBI taxonomy): domain Eukaryota; kingdom Metazoa; phylum Mollusca; class Cephalopoda; order Octopoda; family Octopodidae; genus Octopus; species Octopus bimaculoides. The sequence goes on from NC_069003.1 coordinate 34,614,220, forward strand.
AGTGATCCATCAGACTAATGTGAAATGGTTTACATTATAAACTGCATATAACGACACGCTTGAAAACCAATGCTGTTGTGTTGGCCCAGTGGTTAGGACAGCGGACTCGCGGTCGTAGGGTCGAAGTTTCGATTCCTAGACCGTACGTTATGAGTGTTTATTGAGCGAAAACACTTAAAGCTCCACGATGCTCCAGCGGGGGTGTTGTGGCGAACCCTGCTGTACTCTTTCACCACAACTTTCTCTCACTCTTTCTTCCTGTTTCTGTTGTACTTGTATTTCAAAAGGCCTTCTCACTCTCTGTGTCACGCTGAATATCCCCGAGAACTACATTAAGGTTATACGTGTCTGTGGAATGCTCAGCCACTTGCACGTTAATTTCACGAGTATGATCAACTGGAACCCTCGTATGTATATAGGGCCACGTTTATATATAT
>NC_069003.1:34615329-34615916 GCF_001194135.2 Octopus bimaculoides
TTATAACGTGCTTTCACTTCACTACCGAGCGCAGCTCTGTGTGCCTTGGGTATGTGCTGTGGTTTGCTGTGGTGCTCTTATGGTTACTGTATTGAAAGTGTGTTACGTAGGATGTGTGCAGTGCCCAGTAGTGCAATTTTCTGTATGTTATATATATTTGTAAGTCCTGGTGTTTTTGTTATGTATTATTATTATCATTATTATTATTATTATTATTATTATTATTATTATTATTATTATTATTATTATTATTATCATTATTATTATTATTATTATTATTATTATTATTAAGGTGGTGAACTGACAGAATCGTTAGCACGCCGGGAAAACATCGTAGCGGTATTAGGTAGATAGATGCATAAATAGGTAGAGAAATAGATTGCTAGTTAAATATGTACATGCATTTTACTAGATCGCACGCATATTCTTAATTTTCATGTGAGTTACCCAACATTGAATATGAAATATTCTGACATCATTGTATGGTAATGTCAGCACTCCGCTTCAGTATTCCCTTAGCATGTATCACTCTCTCTCTCTCTCTCTCTCTCTCTCTCTCTCTCTCTCTCTCTCTCTCTCTCTCTCTC
>NC_069003.1:34616546-34625169 GCF_001194135.2 Octopus bimaculoides
CACACACACACACACACACACACACACACACACACACACACACACGATTTATATTTGAAATAAACCTTCAACTTTATGCTGAGATAAAAACTGATCATACCTCTGCTCTTCTCTCAAATGTGAGGTTTTGTGGGGATTATGTTAGAAACTATTATTCTATTCGTTGAACTCATGGCGTGTGAAAAGCGATCATGGGCGTTCCTTTGTCTAGTGGCTATGGCGAAAGAGGCTCATGTCCTTCATGCAAGTGTTGACTGACAGCATTTTAAAGGTGGACGTAGATGCACAATCGGGACCCCGTTTCTATTGAATTCAGCAGTGAAACCGGAAGTGAGGTATTCATTACAGCCCCGGTTGTGATCGACCGTAAGAAATGGTGAGTATTCATGGGGGACGTAGTGGACTAGTTGGTCGGAGCTGGGTCAACCTACCCCAGGTGAATGTCACCGCAAGTACAACTAAGTAAAGAAGTTTATTTAAACAGATCCTTAACGACATCAATCTCAACGATGGAGTGGGGGAGGGGCTGGCTGAAAAGATCATGGGTTGTGTTCCTTCTTCCAGAAATAGCAAGCAAAAGAAGAAATTTCTCCAATCTTGTTATAGAAGATAACTAATCTGAGTAACGAATCTAAATTTCTATAGATAGTCAGCTTAGACATCCAACTCTTCTGAGCAAACCATATGAAATAACTACTGTATTATTAACAGCACAAAAGCAATGTGTAAATATATCTCGTGCTTATATTATCTGATTTAATTAACATCTCTTAGACACGATAAACATACAAAGGAGAGAAATAAGTTAACCTATAATGATACAAGCTAAAATATATCGGATTTGGTGGTTTTTATGTGGATATTTCCGAAGGAAGATGTGAACATTGTGCTTGATTTTATTTTGTACTTTAATTTTATTACGATGGAAAACAAGACAGATCTACTCGACACTTCCACAATCTCTTTATAAGTGATATAAAGCATAATAGAGGCTGCAAATAAACTATATAACCAACTCTGCACATATACAGACATATGTCACTCTCTCTCTCTGTCTTTCTGTCTTTTTGTCCTTCTATATATACTACATGTATGTGCATATATTCATGTATATACAGATTTGTATAAATAAACTGGTGTATGTATATGCGTGTCTATGTATGTGTACCTTTACATGAGCGGCAAACTAATACACCTGCTTGTTGTTCATGCACCTGTCTTCGTCTTTTGTCTTTCTATAAATTTCAACCATACATATATATATATATATATATATATATATATATATATGTGTGTGTGTGTGTGTGTGTGTGTGTGTGTGTGTGTGTGTGTGTGTGTGTATGTGTGTGTGTGTGTGTGTGTGTGTGTGTATAAATACGTATACATATTTCTATATATATGTTTATGTGCATATCTGTGCGTGTGTGTGTGTTCGGTGAAAAAAAACTTATTGCAGTTTACCCATCAACTTTAAAGCTATATATCTCAGCTTGAAATAAATTTTATTAATTGAATTACCAACCTTTAAAATCTACGGTTTCATGACAATCACAAACAAGTCTATTCTAGTAGCAGAGAATTCTGTATGTCTGGAATCAACGAATTCTTTGAAGGTGCTTCGAGCCGCCGCTTCGTCGTTCAAAAGTCTTCTTACTGCAAATTATCTCGAGGCTTGTAAAGATGGTAATCGGTAGCGGTGAGGTCTGGCGATTAAGATGGTAGAAGCAGAGTTTCCCAGCCCAAATCACCGACATATTCTTGCAAGGATTATGGGGAAGAATTATCTGCTGTTGACCAATGCTGGACATAAACGCTGTAGTTTTCGCATTATTTTCCCGATGTCCTGGCAACACCTGTCTGTTGTGATAGTTTCAATAGTTTGAACTGATCTAAATGTTTGAAGAGTGTTGTTAACAATGCCTTTGTTTTGTAAATCTTAACTTTTCTGACGAAAGTCAGCATAAATTAACAGTGATTATCAATGACTAAAACGATTAGCATAAATCTAGAAACACCTTTGGACATATACATAGCATGAATATAGTTAAATAAATGTGTACTGGAAAATAAATATCGAAGTTTAAAACAAGACACACCAAAATGCCAAACATAATATACATATATACATAGATGCATGGAAGTATACATGTATACATACAGAAATACCTTGTAAGCCTTCCAATTCCCTAAATAATTAGAACATCAGGGATGTGATAACTGGTGGGAGACAAAGCTGCGCCATGGGTGGTACTCATTGTCACCAGAATAAACTGAAGCAACGTGAATAGAATAATAATCTTGTTCAAGGACCCAACACACTCCCTGGTCCTGGAATTGAACCAATGACTTTACGATCGTGAGCACGGCGTTATAACCACTAAGTCATGCACCTTCGATCGTTCGGCATAAAGAACATCTATAACATCTATAACAGGAAAAGAATGGCAATGATAATAATGGTTTCTTACATCTAAAGCGCAAATTTATAGACTTGTAGCACAGACACTTCAATTGGCTATCCGTGTATTATAATATACCAATGTATTGTTATATACTGATATATGAGACCTAATTAGGTTGAAATGGCGATTTTCTCTAGAGTTACAAACGCGAAAGTATTTGTAAGAGCGTGTATCCTTACGTATTTGAGTCTGTGTGTTATGTATGTGTATCTATGCGTATGTGTGTATATGTGTGTGTTTGGTGTATTCGGCGAAGAATTGTTTAACCCTGCGTCGTTGTGTATGGGAGCGTTGTTAAGTAGTTGTATGCGTATTTGAGAGGGAATGGTTGTTTGCGCACATATATGCATATATGTATGTGCACACGTATGTGCATATGTATGTGTGAGTGTGTGTGTGTGTGTTGATGCATACCACTGTCCGTAGAGGCCTATGTGTAAATATGCGTATGTGGATGTATGCGTTTCTTTCTTGCCCTCTGCCAAGAAAAATCAGTTAACAAGAAAAGATTGCTGACATAGCTAGTAATTGTATCATCAAATCAACAGATATGCATGCATGTGTGTGTGTACGTATGTACACATATATATATATGTACACATATATATATATGTACACATATATTTACTGCATTATCCCCTTCCCTCTCTCCACTACTTTCTCTTTCCCTCTACACTTCTCTCTCTCTCTCTCCCCCTCTCTCTCTTTCTCTTGAACCTCATTTTCCCCTCTTCCTTACACTTTAACGGTCTCTTACTTTCTGACTATGTCGATACCTATACCACCTTCACCTTAACTAGTTGCGTCTCAGTTTTCAGGAATCATACGCAACCTGGTAATTTCTGAATGAATGTTTCCAACTGGCCTCAGCTATCGTATCATTTTTATCACTAATAAACCGGTGCTTTCGAACAAAACTAACCTGTAGATTTTATTCCACCCGAGTTGCACACACACACACACACACACACACACACACACACACACACACACATATATATATATATATATATACTTGTTTTAATCATTAGACTGTGGCCATGCTGGGGTACCGTCTTGAACATTTTTAGTCGATTGTATCGACCCCATTATTTACTTTTTTAAAGCCTGGTTCTGATTCTGTCGGTCTCGTTTGTCGAACCACTAAGTTACGGGTACGTAAAAACACCAGCACGGTTGTTAATCGGTGGTGGGGGAAAAACACAGACAGAAAGACATATACATGCACATACATACATATATGCGACGGTCTTTTTTCAGTTCCCATCTACCAAACCCCAAGGTAGAAGTTACTGGCGCAAAGTGCCACGCAGCGGGACTGAACCCGGAACCATGTGGCTGGAAAGCATGCTTCTTACCACACAGCCATGTCTAAAACTATCTACCTTATTTGCATATGTTCCCCTAGACTTGCTCATATAATTTATTAATTATATAATATAATATGAAGGGTTTCGTTATTTCATTATTTCAACAATTTTAATCATCGGAACTCACCAGAGAAATAACCTCAGAAATAATCACAGTCGCATTAATTGCAGAAATTTATTAATTATTAAATCACCATTCAATTAGTTAATTATTCAGTGGGGGCACCCCTTTATAATTAAATTATCGATTAATCTCATTACCCAGCACTAATGAACTTTTTATTTACTAATATTTTTTTGTAGTATGTTAGTAACTACGGGAGTTATAAAGATTGTCCTCCGCTGATGAAGTCAGCGGAGGACAATCTTCTCAGTTGCCTCCCTTGATTGCTCAACCCAACAATAATGTTGGCTAAACCACGTCACGTGTTTGTCATTCGTTCTATTTGATCCTTCGGGAGTTGCTTTTGATATTGAGAACTTTGGAAATAATCAAACCTATATTTTTGTTTTTTTTTCCTTATTCTAAGCTAACATCATCACCATCATCACCATCATCACCATCATGATCATCATGATCATCGTCATCATTATCGTCATCCACATCATTTAGACAACTACTACCGCTGCTGACGCTGTCCTCGTCGCCGCCGCCGCCGCCACCACCGCCGCCGCCGCCGCCACCGCCACCGCAGCCATCGTCATCTTCATCATCATCATCATTATCACTACCATTGTGAAGAACAAGAAAACAAGAACATCATCATCACTATCCTCACGTTTTTTATTTTATTTTACCAACATCCTTCTCCACCTCATCCTCTTCCTTCTCCTCACCACCACCACCATCATCATCACCACCACCAACATTATAATCATCATCATCGTCATCGTCATCGTCGTCGTCGTCGTCATCATCATCATCATCACCATCATCACCAACAACCCAACAACAACAGACAGCCCTTGTCGAGTTCTCATTTCAACGGATAACCGACTTCCTTCCAATGCCGTGTCTGCTGTCATTTCGGCAACGAGATTCAATAAGATAACTTAGACAGAACTGACACAATCAATAACTTTCATATTATCGATTCTTCACCCCACCCCGCTCCACCCCCACACGTCCCATCCCCACCCCTACACCACCACCTCTCTCATTCTCTCCCTTCCTCTCTTCAATCCATTATCAGCTTTTTAACCACGTGATAGCAAAACGGGAAATTCAGACGCAGAAATTCTAAAATTAAAAACCAAAATTTAACCAGATGCTCTGTCACATTCCTCTTCTTATTGTCATTTTTAGTTTTATTCATATTATTTTCCATTTTATTTGTATTATTTGTTTTCTTTTTATTATTATCATTATTCTTTTCTGGGTAATTTAGTCTCTTTTGTTTGTGTTTTTGTTTTTTTTTAACATATCATTTGTCAAGACGGGAGAATAATAATACATCCTAAAATAAAATTGATATAGAAATACCTTCAAATAATAATAATAATAATAATAATAATAATAATCTTCAAGCCGAAGTATGAACCTCCTTACGTCCCACCACCATCTACGGGGCACATATCATTCCATACATTGACCAGTGCTTCTTCTAATCCTTTCAGTGGCATATAGAAGGTGCTCACGTTTTTAGACATTATAACCATGTCACTTCCTTCCTTGCTTTTTCCGTGATAAAACCATCATCAAAGATGCGCAACATTTTTGTGAGATGCCTCTCCAAGCCCCCTTTTTTTTTCAGGAGCTGATTCAAAATAATTTTTTAAAACTTGAAATGTTTGCTGAGCTGTTGTGTTCGTTGTTAAAAAAAAAGGTTTGAATATCACCGTTGATGTGTGATAAATTACGAAAGTATATTTTTTCCCTTAATGTGCCTGCCTTTGCAACTGTTATTTTAATTTTAACTTTATTTTTTTTTTAAATCTTCCTTTTTTGTCTAAAAATGTTGCTGCTGCGTTTGCGGCTATTTTTTTCCTCTACTATAGAAGACGCCATGTTTAAATACGGATAAAAAGAAAAAAAAAATTAAAAGTAAAACAATTGTCCAAGGAAAGAAACATTAATTTTTCAATTCAAGATTGCAAAGTGAACGCTGATATTGTTCAATTGGCAAAACGAAAAAAAAAAAAATGTAATGCTTTTCTTTATATAGTAAAACGAGGTAAATTCTATTCTACGGAGTTATGCCAAAAACTGCCGTTCACAGAAAACAGCAACCACGACAATGATAGTGATATTGTTGCTGCTACCGAGAACAAAAAGCCTTTTAATCGATGTGCCAATCCCAACAGATGACAATGTATCTCTAAAAGAAACAGAGAACCTCACAGAATACAAAAATCTGGAAGTAGAGATAATCCGAACGTGGCGTCTAAAAACCGAAACAATCCCAATGATAATAAGAGGGGGTGATAAGTAAGATTAAAAGCACATGCAGGCGTGGGTGTGTAACTTAGCATTTCGGCAAAAGAGACCGATGAAATAAGTACTAAGCTTACAAAAATAAGCCCTGGGGTCGATTTGTTCGACTAAAACCCTTCAAGTTGGTTGCCCTGCATGGCCGCAGTCAAATGACTGAAACAAGTAAAAGTTAAAAGATAAAAACGAAATACATAACCAAAACAGCAGCACTTACGAATATATGTACAGAATATATATACAGAATGTATATAAGATGAAGAAACTAGAACTTCTAGACACCGCACAAATCGTACGTAAAGCGCTTTCAATACAGCGAAAATAGCAACACTAAAACAAACCACTGCGCTCGGCAGTGCAGTGAAAGCACGTGATAAAAATAAGTCTATTGAATTATAATGATAATAGTAATAATAATAATAACAACAGTAATAGTTAGAAATGAACAACACGCTAAGTGAGCCAACGTTATAGTAGATAAAAGAGCAGATAACGGCATCAAGAGCTTTTATCAGTGTTAAACATCATTAAGATATTTGGTCGGGCGTTTGATGTTTAAACGAAACAAATGTAAATGCAGTTCTGCCATTTTGTTTGATAAATTAATCAACCATTTACGAGTTATGTCCCTTTGTGTGTCGCCTGTAACTAATGTCATTGATGTTCGCATTACCTTTGATATGCTGTTGTTGTTGTTGTTGCTGTTGTTGTTGTTTAACCCCGAGTCAAAGCCGACAATCTCTGGTACGATAAAAACTCATTCCATCTTTGACCATCTCGCCTTTTAAAACGTATCTTTTATCTTTTACTTGTTTCAATCATTGGACTGCGACCATGCTGGTGCACCGCTTTGATAGGTTTGATCGAACAAATCGACTCTCGGACTTAGTTTCTTTTTCAGCCTGGTACTTATTCTATCGGTGTCTTTTGCCAAAGAGCTAAGTTACGGGAACGTAAACAAACGCACACCGGTTGTCAAGTGGTGGAAGAAAGCAAATACAACGCAAATACGAAGATACACGCACACACACACATTCAGTTCCCGTCTCCCAAATCAACTCTGAAAGGCTTTGGTCATCTCAGGTTTATAGCAGAAGATACTTGCCGAAGATGCCGCACAGTAGGACTGAACTCAAGATCACATGGTTGGGAAACAAGCTCGACAACCACACAACCAGACAGTATCCAATATGTCCTACCTTCCCTTTTCAGAACGCTGGTTATGTGAATCGAAGATTATTTGGTTGCTATTTCTAGCATAAACATGAGCACATCGTGGCAGCTGCCTGGTCGGCTCTCCGCTTAATAAGTTCATATGATTAAATATCGCACTCGTTTCATTCTAGTCGTATATCATTTGGCTAATCAAGAATTTGACAAGAGAGGATTGCATTAAAAATCACTCATTCTTTTAATCTAATATTCTGATGACGAAACAGGTCGATCAAAGTTACGATTGGTTTCTTGATTTTGCTATTTATTCGATATCATTAGTTTAGGATATTGGGAAATGACATAGCTATTTTGATATCCTTTCATCTCGTGAAATAATAGTTTATCAAACAGATTACATGCTAAATCCTAATTCAGAGCAATTCACAATCATCAGTTAATCAATATCCCTTCCTCCCCTTCCATTACTTTCTCTCTGCCTGCCTGTCTGACTGTCTATGTTTTATTCTCTCTCCCTCTCCCCCTGCCTCTCTCTCTCTCTCTCTCTCTCTCTCTCTCTCTCTCTCTCTCTCTCTCTCTCTCTCTCTCTCTCTCTCTCTCTCTCTCTCTCTCTCTCTGGCTTTGTTTAGCTGAGTGATTTGACAGATGGACATTATCTTTGACATAAAATGACAGTGTTTTGCTTCTTTGAGCGCGCGCACGCTATCTCTGTTTACATACACACGCAGACGCGCACACATACACATGCACATACATGCACACACACACATAAAGACATACACACTCTCTGTCTGTCTCGTATATCATATATGCATACAAACACACACACAAACACACACACACGCACACACGCACTTGCAATTAGTTCAAATTTGCTTAAGGCATATTCGAACACGCATGAAAGCCATTCACTGCTTCTTGGCATGGAGAAAACTTCTCACTGTAGACAAAAAAGGTGTAACACACAAAGTGAGTACAAAGCGACCTCTATCCAGATCAAAGTATGCATGCAGTTCGAGGTAGTTATCTCCTCTTTCAAAAGACAGGCGCTTTATATCTATGCGTATACATATATACATACATACATACATACATACATACATGCATACATGCATACATGTATACATACATATATACATACATACATACATACATACACACACACACACATATATATATGCAGTTTT
>NC_069003.1:34625250-34627163 GCF_001194135.2 Octopus bimaculoides
TATATATATATACACTTGGAAGAGTATGGCGCTCAAACATAATAATATAAATAATATATATATGCATATATAATACATATGTATATGTATATACTTACATCTATACCTATATATATATATATATATATATATATATATATATGTGTGTGTGTGTGTGTGTGTGTGTGTGTGTGTGCATATGTGGGCAAAGGACGTCACGAAACGTGTACAACAAAAATTACGAAGTACGGGTACATAAAATCTGAACTATTTTTTCGAACAACGAAAGGCATAAATGGAAAACAAGACAGAGAACACAAAAAACGACCCTTCATCAGTTGTTGGATGTTTTTCTACTCTCATACATACATATTGGTAACTATAGGAAAATGCTTTTAACCTCGTATGTAATATCAGGAGATACGGCATACATAGATACTATAATTATAATTTAAATTTTCTTAAATTTCTTGGTGCTTATTTAAAATGATTAATCGAATACTAATTTCCAAAAAAAATTTATTCATTACCTTTTAATAAAATCAAATAAAACAAATTTCTCATTTGTATAATTACAATAAATATGTGTTATTATGTTATTATTTTTCTCAATTTTATCAACATAATTGCTATTGAGTCTATCGAAAACCTATGTCTGCCAAATTTCATTAAAAATATATTTGACGGAAATTTATAATATATTTCTCTCGCACTTGGAATATTAACTCTTTCTCCGCATCTATTTTCCCCTCTGCTTCCATCTTTGTCTATACAATGGAAAACGTGACTTAGGAATCAACCGACAAACCAGCCAGCATTTATATTGGTTACTATACACCCCTACCCCACAAACGCACACATACTACAAAACGTTTTGTCCAGCATTCTAACGATTCTGCTATTTCGTCGCCTTATAAATATCATACCTACATACATAATACATACATACATATGTATAGGTATATGTGTATATATATAATTTAATATCATCTGGGCAATAACATTATATAGTGCATTCCAAAGCTCCTTTACAGGTGACGGCTACCAGATGCCATCATAGTGTAGCACTTCTTTTACGGGACATACATGTGGAAATCCGTTAATATCCGCAGAATTTATACGTAAAAAAATTTATTACAAGAAGATGGATTGAACAGGCTTTATTCCAAATAAATACAACAGTTTCTGCTCCACATCATCAGCTGCTTAATGTTATGTATATTATATACATTATTGCATTGATGTGATCTATTAATGTGTATCTGCACATCTCTCGAACCCCGTAGGCTAATCATCAGGCGGATGTGATTTTCTTGTGTCTTATTTTCCTTTTCACGGTTATAACCAGAGCGAAGTTTCTTGGCGTAGGCTTCACGACTAATATACAAATCTTGTACGATATTTATTTTTGTTTCTGACAAGTCTATATTATCTGGCATTTCGTTAGAACACCTTGCTAGTGAGATTAACGTGCAAGTGGCTGAGCACTCCGCAGACACGTTTACCTTAGCGTAGTGTTCTGGGAGACTCAGCGAGACACAAGAATGTGACAAGGTTGAGTGGACTGGAACAACGTGAAATAAAATGACTTGTTCAAGGACACAACGCGCTGTCGGGAATCGAAATCACGACCATACGATTGTGAACTGAATAGCCCTAGCGCCTAAGCCACATGCCTTCACCGCAATGTATCTATCTATCTATCTATCTATCTATCTATCTATCTATCTATCTATCTATCTGTCTGTCTGTCTGTCTGTCTGTCTGTCTGTCTCTTCCCTCTCTCTCTATATATATAGACATATATGTATGTATGTACGTATGTTTGTACGTACTTACGTACGTACGTATATTTGTATGTATGTATGTATGTATGTATGTATATATGTATGTATGTATGCATGTACGTATGTATGAACGTAAGTACGTACGTA
>NC_069003.1:34627173-34627588 GCF_001194135.2 Octopus bimaculoides
TATGTATGTATGTATGTATGTATGTATGTATGTATGTATGTATGGATGTCTGGGTGTAAATATGTGAGCATGTATGTATATATGAAGCATGAAGTTTACAATTCTCAGGTTTGTAATTAAATCGTAAATTACATTTCTCGTTAGGAACTTCTTCGGTGGTTTTACACGTTTGTGGTTCGTTATTGATAAGAGGGCTTGTAATTTGAGTGTTATGTATTTTTTTCTTGTATTTTATTAGCGTTTATTCATGGTTTGGTGTAACGTGTTGAAACTTAAATGATGGATTTAAAACTTTTATAGATGGAAACTGCGAGAAAATCATGAGAAAATATCTAAAAAAAAAATATGTAATATTTTCATAATAATAATAATACTAGAGCATCCGTATATTCTATATAAGAACTCCAAAACAAAC
>NC_069003.1:34627598-34629802 GCF_001194135.2 Octopus bimaculoides
ATATACTTACGTATATATATATACACGTATATATATATATATATATATGTATATATACCCTCACACACACATATATTCATACATATACATATATGTCTATATATACTATAGACACGCGTATGTATGCGTGTATGTATATACATACACATATGGTGACACACAAAGAGAGAGAGAGAGAGATGGGGCGGGGGGAGTAGAAAGAGAGGTAACATTCACACATTCTTCAATAATTTAACAATTTGAATTGTATTAAATTTTTGATTTGAACATTCGTTTCGCTGAGTTTACCTTGCTTAAAATTGTGAAAAATACCAGCATAAATATTCATGTCATGTAATCATTGTATCATAAAATCGGTCGCTTAGGATAAAGAGAAGAAAAGAAAAAAAAGAAAAAAGAAATGGAACGTACACGTGGGGAATTTATTAGAAACTACATCTAAAAACATGATATAAAGTATGATGAACAAATTGAAAATCTCATTGAAAGACATAAATGATAGAAAAAATTAAATTAACAAAAAATAATTAACCTAAAATTCGTTTACAAATCTAAATTAAGGAATTCGAGAAATTTATTGAAGAACACAGTATTGATTTTAGCAAATAATGTAGGGAAATAAAATATTATGGAAAAAATCCCCACCAAAAAAAAAAAAACGAAGGAAAAAAGAAATATGAAAAAATAGCAGCAGTAAATACCAAAATAAAACAGAAATACAATAAATGGGATATATTCATTGAAATGGTTGAAATAAAATGGCAACAATGACAAGAGGAAGAACATAAATGATTGAAATCAATTAAAATTACTACATCTAGCAGCTGCATTATCAAGTACAATCTTTTTAGGTTAGAACACAATAAACATTTTGCTTGAGAATTCCTCATAACGTTATACAATTGTCAATAGGAGGCCGCCATATTGGATTTGCATAATTTTTCTTGAGGATCGTTTTTTTTCTTCTTTCTATCTTTTTAAATGTGACGCCATTGTGAAATGAGAAGTAAGAAGCATTTAACCTTGTTACTACTGATTCTATTTTAAATTTCTGCTTCACTTAACTTCGAGAAATGCACCAACATATCAAACTAAACAACCTTTTGACTTTTCTCGTTGTCTATTTCTAGCGCGTTCTTTATCGTATTTTTACCTTTCTAACCTATTCACCTCATTGATCTCATTTAAAGCTCTCTCTCTCTCTCTCTCTCTCTCTTGTCCCCTCTATCTATCTATCTATCTATCTATCTATCTATCTATCTATCTATCTATCTATCGATTTATCTAAGTATCTGTCACTGACTATTAGCAGTTTCTTTAACCTCCGGACGTTATTTTCTTGCAGGAATTACTCTTTAGACAACAAGTGAACCACAAGGTTACGGAGACGTAAACACACCAACATCGGTAGTCAAGCAACGGTGAGAGACAAAGATACACACACATACACGCACGGAGGCTTCTTTCAGTTTCCATCTACCAATTCCTCTCACAAGGCTCTGGGTGACCCGAGGTTATAACAGAAGACAGTTACCTAAGGTGCCACGCAGTGGCACTGAACCCGGAGCCACGTTGGCTGGGAAGTAAACTTCTTACCACACAACCATACTAAGAAATATGCAAACAAGATAAAGAATGTGGAAAACAGGAATAGCTGTAAATGCTAGTTCAGTCTCATTTCAAAATGCTACAGCTCAGCTCTAAGCCACGGGTCGAGAAACATTTAGTGTTTGGTAGGTGAGGGCTTCATTTTGACACATCTATCGTCAGTTCCCCATCATCTGATTGATTGTAGTCTCAACTATTTCCCCCGTTACTCAATCTGCTTTCAAGAATTACTGCTATTATGAGTCAGTTAACACGAGTCTTTACGCCTATTTGCTCTTTACAGATAACGTTCGATGCATCTATGACCCGCTTAACCATTCTACCGTACGGAAGGATTGAATAACTTGACTATTCCTCTTGTCTTCTTCATTTCTAATACTTCGTTGTCATTGCTACATATTTTCTGCTTCGTATATTTGCAAAGAGAAGGCAGTTATCTCTAACATAAACACTATCGAATACAAACGGCATTTAACGACAGCATAATATTGTGAATCAACTCTCAGCTTACTGTACTTCACTCTTTCTCTCTCCCCAGTTCTCCCTCCTTCTCTCTCTCTCTCTCTCTCTCTCTCTCTCTCTCTCTCTCTCTCTCT
>NC_069003.1:34631093-34631400 GCF_001194135.2 Octopus bimaculoides
ATATATATGTGTATACATGTAAGTATATATGCATATGCATCTATGTATGTAAGTATGTAATTCGATGTATATGTGTGTGTCTATGTGTCTGTGCGTACTTGGATTGACATGAAATGTTCGCTATTGTTCGTGTTTCTCGTTACCGCTGATCGCACCATTAAACAGCAATTGAGAAAAACCTCACAAATGCAACGAATGTTTACAGTTTACTTTAATGCATTGTCTACAATTTGCCTCTCATTTATATACTCAACCTTACACACGCACACACACACACACACACACACACACACACACACACACACAC
>NC_069003.1:34632240-34633975 GCF_001194135.2 Octopus bimaculoides
AAAAATAAAAAATTTAAGGTTACGCTATTGTCATGGATGATGATGATATTTCTGTTGTTGCTGTTGTTGTTGTTGTTGTTGCTGCTGCTACTGCTGTAGATTTATCATTGTTCAATTCCGATTAAGCAAAAATATAACCACAAGAATTCTCCACGTGACCATCTCGTCATTTTAGATAATCTATTTTAAACTACATTATCCTCCCTCCCTTCCCGCTATTTACATAAGATTTGGCTGCTTTTTCTAGCATGTCGAATGTCTTCGTAGAAGCTCTTCTTGGTGCGCATGCGCATGCGTGAGTTCGTCTTAAATCCTCGTTTTCAAGCGATGCTTCAAAACGAAATGAGAAGCAACGCCATTAAGAAGCTAATCACCAGCTTGCTTTATATCTTCCACAGATAATCTCTTAATGAGTGATTAAAGAACGACACTGTTGTTGTTGTTGTTGTTCTTCTTGTGTGCTGTTGCCGTACCTGTTGCTATTATTTAATTCTATGTTAAGGTGGCGAGCTGACAGAATCGTTAGCATGCCGGGTGAAATGCTCAGCGGCATTTCGTCCGTCTTTATGTTCTGAGATAAAATTCCAAATTCCGCCGAAGTCGACTTTGCTTTTCATCCTTTTGAGGTCGATAAAATAAATATCAGCGAAACACTGAGGTCGTTGAAATCGACCGCCACCCACCTCACCCGAAATTTCAGGCCTTGTGCTTTTAATAGAAAGGATTATTTAATTCTATATTAAATCGGCGAACTGGCAGAAACGTTAGCACGCCGGGCAAAATGTGTATCGGCATTTCGTCTGTCTTTACGTTCAGAGTTCAAGTTCCGCTGAGGTCGACTTTGCCTTTTATCCTTTCGGGGTCGATAAATTAAGTCCCAGTTGTGTTATTTACTCTATCTGCATTTTTTAGCTATCAGTCTAAACATCATTTTTGGATAATGATGTTTATATGTTGCCCAGTGTGTCCTTCTTTTATAAGATGGTAAAGTATAGTTTTCGGAGAGATTTGACTGCTATTTCTTGTATATCGATTAACCAAGTAAATGTACCTACCCCCGCCTCTTTATGAACTCTATCATCCGCAATAAAATATAAGTAGTTGAAATTTTTATCTGCTCTTTTTCGTCATTGAAATGGCATTCAGTTCAGTTGAACTATTAAAAGACAAAAATTAATGGAAAAGAGGAAGAAAATTGATGAAAATAGGTTTAAATTTGAAAAAATGTCATAATGATGAATAGAAAATGCCATTTTTAAATAAAAAAAAATATTTTAAAAATATAACCATCACGTGATGAAGCTTCAAAACGATACGAAAGATAGTCTCCCTCGTCTCCCAGTTATTCTCCCATTTCAGTTTTAACTCTTCATTCTTTCTCTCTTCAACGTCGCAACTGTTTCTTAGTAGCCATCTTGGCGCCGCCGTCGTCACCGCTACTTCCACCGCCACCACCATCACCACCACCGACAACAACGACAACTCCCATACCAATTCCTCCTCCTCCTCCACCTCCTCCTTTTACTTTTTCATTCTTTATCAATATGCATTCTTTAAGTTAGTGTGTGTATCGGCCTGTCTGGTCGTCTGACTCTCTCTCTCTCTCTCTCTCTTTCTTCCTATCTGATATATATATATATATATAGTGTTGGCAGGGGAAGCGTTGGGTTAGTGTTCTCTTACGTCTCAAAATAGACTTCTTCTTACAACGTCACACCTTCTTTCCGTTCTCCTT
>NC_069003.1:34634578-34635616 GCF_001194135.2 Octopus bimaculoides
CTATCTATCTATCTATCTATCTATCTATCTATCTATCTATCTGTCTGTCTGTCTGTCTGTCTGTCTGTCTGTCTGTCTGTCTGTCTGTCGGTCTGTCTGCCTGTCTGTCTGTCTGTCTATCTATGTCTATCTATATAGATGTATATAGTCTCTAATTACTGAAACTTGCTAATTAATAGAAGTCGTAGCTTCTATTTGACATAGTTATGACCCCCATTTGATTAAGTTGTGGCCTTTGTTTGAACCAGGTGTGACCCCTGTTTGGCTCAATTGTGGCCCTTATTTGTCTCATTTGTTACTCCTATAAGACTCATTTGTGGCCCCATTTGACTCAGTTGTGATCCCTATTTGATTCAACTGCGGCTCCTATTTGACTCAAGTTTGGTCCCTATTTGACTCAGTTGTGACCCCTTTTTGACTCAACTGTGACCCCTGTTTGACTCAGTTCTATGTTCTATTTGACTCAATTCTATGGGCCCTTTTTGATTTGATAGTGGCTCTTCTTTCACTTAGTGGGGTCTGTCTCGTTGGCACATTGGCACGATATTAATGTGACCTCTGAAAGTAGGTATAGGCGTTTGTAATGATGGGCCGGTAGCCGAGGTGAGGGCCAAAGATACCTGTGCGGTTTCTTTGACCCTTGGGGATAATTGTTATATTTGACAAGAGGGAGAGGGTGTGTGACAGGGGCTAAACAATGCTGACAGGCAAGCCTTGTTTATGGTTAAGATGATCTCTAAGATCACATTATCGAATGTGATTTAAAAAATTTTTTTTATTTCAGACTGTAGGGTATGATTTGAGGGCGAGTTTGCTACTACTCCCGGCAGGTTGAGTGACCACATATTGGAAAGGATACAGTAATTGGGTGATATCAGACAGAATACAAATGAGTAAGACAGAGAAAGGACAAGGTAGGGCGGAAGGTTACTGTTGTTCAACCCAAGATCTGGTTTGTTCGATCAGTCATCAAAGTGGAGAGCAAATATTTGGAATTGGTAGTGATGTGTGTGTGTGTGTGTGTGTGTCTGCAGCGCG
>NC_069003.1:34635769-34639334 GCF_001194135.2 Octopus bimaculoides
GAAACAAGAATTACCGCAAAGACAAATAATTTGGCAAAATTCCACTTTATTAATATTTTGAAATATTTAGACACTTCATTAATTTCATTTCTCTCTGTCTGTCTGTTTGTCTGTCTGTCTGTCTGTCTGTCTCTCTCTCTCTCTCTTTGTCATCTCTTTTCTCTCCTCTCTTCTTTCTCTCCTCTTCTTTCTCTCTATCCTCTTTTTACTCTCTCTCCTCTTCTTTCTCTCTTCTCTTCTTTCTCTCTCCTCTTCTGCCTCACTCTCCTCTTCCTTCTCTCACTCTCTGCCACTTTCTCCTTTCTCCTTTTCTCTCGTTCTCCTTATTTGCGCGCGTGAGTCTTAATATGTGTGTGAATATGTGTGTGTGTGTGTCCCTCCACGAAATTAATCCTCTCTTCTTCATTTCCTTCTCTCTTTCTTTCCACCTCATCTTTTCGTCACTATCTATCTATCTATCTATATATATATGTATATATATATCCCTGTGTCTGTCCCTCACTGTCTCCACTTTTCATTCATCTCTCTGTCTTTCTCTATTTTTCAACCCCACAATGTCCCAACTAACTCCCCACCAGCTTTTCACTGGTTCTCAATCTGCCTGTTCCTTCTTCTCGTCCCTCCCCCTCTCTCTCTCTCACCACTCCTCTCCTCTTCTCCCCCTATCACCGTTACCTGTAATAGCTCCACACTGTGAGCAAGTTCGGTGGCTGGCTTAAACTTCATCATAGATTCCCTACAACTCTATGAGAACAAGCTTAACGGAATATTAATAATTATTTCGAAGTCTGGCAGTGAATCAATTCTCGCCAAATATGGATGGTGAGTTTTCATCGACCACCTAAGGGTGAAACCCTAGGGTTTGAACTCCGACACCCAAACACTTAATTAAATAACTTCTGTTTCATTTAGTTATAAGCCGCAATAATGTTGCCCCCTCCCAAACCCGCTGAACGTTGATGCTAGAACCCCAACGTAAACCAACCTTACAACTTAAATAGACACAAGGCCTGAAATTTGGGTGAGGAGGGGGCTAGTCAATTATATCGACACCAGTACTCAACTGGTACTTATTTTATCGACAACGAAAGGATAAAAGACAAAGGCGACCTCGACGGAATTTGAACTCAGAACGTAAAGACGGACGAAATACCGCTAAAAATTTTTGTCCGGCGTGCTAACCATTCTGTCAGCTCACCTTCTATCGACCCCGGGATGATGAAAGACGTTGTTGACAACGGTCAGGTTTGATCACAGAAGATAAAGAGTCCCAATGAAATATAGCAGCACATTGTTTCCTGCGCTCTACCAATTCTGTCAATATTATCTATTTTGTCTCGTGTACAGGGACCCTAATTTTCTAGGGAGGAAGAACGACATGTGTTGATACCAAGATTTGTCCTCTACTTAGGGACGCAATGAGGATATTTAGCTCCCTCAATCTGCCCTACTATGCACACACCCTCTTCGTAACCCTACAATGCATTCTCCCTTCTCGCAACTCCGCAGTGTACACTTCACTCCTTTCAGCTCTACAATGAACTCCGTTTCTGTCAGCCTATCATTTTTACTCTATAAATTCCTCCTGCTATCATCACTCTCTGAAAATTGCCGTTAAAAAAGTTACAATTAAATTGTGCACAATAAATCTATAGTTTTATTATGCATATCTGCAAGTTAATCTGTTTTCTGGCAACATTTTAAATGCTTCATGCCAAATCTTGTGACAGGTCATATTATCAGACAAACCCTTTTGTCTTTCTTGCCCGACCCTAACCCCGTCGTCTAACCCCTGCTGTTCCGAGATTGACCTTTCCTTCTCTATTCATTACTGAGTTATCGTGTATATTAAGGCATTTCGTTGTTCAATTTTGTAAGAACTTATGTCTTATTCTTAGACATTGGCATCCAAAGCTATCACCGAGGTAACCCAGTATGTAACATTTCTATTGGTACTTTATTTCAGTGATTCCGATTGGATGAGGGCTACGTTGACGATGGCAGGATATATCTATCTATCTATCTATCTATCTATCTATCTATCTATCTATCTATCTATCTATCTATCTAACTATCTACTACAGTCTACCCATCTGTCTACCATATTCCCTTCATCAATCCTTCATATTTTATCTATTATTCTATACACTCTCCATCATAATCTGTTAATCCACTAAATACTATTCAACACTGCCCCATATTCCATTTCTCCTTATTCTCCTTTATTCTGTTCCTAATCCTCCGTTTCCTGTCTAACCATTGATCATATCTAACCTACAATCTGTTAATCCACTAAACTTTCACACACAGTGAGGAGAAATACCTTAATCTTATCTACTGCATTCAGTACAACTACTCTCACTCTAGTTTCTCTACAATCTCTTCGCATTTACGTTTCATTCTTGATGGTGGCAGCCATAACTCTTAATATAAAACTCATCATGTTTTATCAATTCACGATATTCCATTTATTAATTCATCGTATTCTAGCATTATAACATATTCCATTTGTCAATTCCCCACCAATTCATTATATTTTATCAGTAATTTCATTATTTCCTCCAAATCAATTCCTCATGCTGTCTAGATGTCTCCCTGCTTAATATCAAATTCTCAAACAAACAAGAGTGTTTCTATCAAGAATCATTAGCAACTTTAAAATGCTGTTAATGCGCCGCCATTCTCCAATTCGAAATGGGGGAAAGCATCGGATAATACAGTCTAAGATACAGTGTGTCTGAATGTAAACAGGATTAAAATAGATTAAAATAGATTTGATAATAGGTCTACGGGACCAGGGCTCAACAGCAACAGATATTAGGCTGTTCTAAAAATAATGGCCGATTTCAGAAACAATTTTATTCTGGAAAATTTAACAATAGAAATGCTTCGATTAGTCAAAGTATGAGCCATGAACATCTATACATCTCTGCCATTGATCAACGAGATTATTTATGCCTCGTTGATTGAAAACTTATTGGCTTTGATGCTATGAAATCTTTGAAAGCTGATTCACCTCTGGTTTGGACCTGAAAGTTTTATCACTTAAAAACGCTTTAAAAAATGGTAGTCAGTGGGTGAAAGATCAGGAGAATATGGAGGATGTGGTAAAGTCTCGTATCTCAAGTCTGTGAGTTTCTGCAACGTCATACTTGTAACACGTGGCTTTGAATTATCGTGGAGCAGAATCGGGCCACGCCGATTCACCAATGCAGGTCTCATTTGGCTGTCAAATCTTCTAAGTAATATCTAGATCTGTAAGAAATAGCAGCCGATTCTCCTTTTAAGTTACACACTAATGTCTCGGAAAAGGACGTACTCATTTTATGTGGTGTGATCACAAGAGGTCCGTCACTGATCGTGTGTCTGCTCAGTCATGATAAACCTTGGGCTAAACGATTAGCCGTCTAGATAGAGCAGGGAAGGGAGTCCTACCACAACGACAACAAAACACACAAAAAAAAACCAGCAAAAGCAACGATGTTAATGGTAACAAAAGTAACAACAGTAAATAGGTTCTCTTTTAATTTATGCTGTTTGATATTGGGATGAAAGACACCATGAA
>NC_069003.1:34639555-34641064 GCF_001194135.2 Octopus bimaculoides
TATATATATATTAGGGACAAAATCCAAAGTTATTTTCCCTAAAACTATATATATATATATATATATTCATATATACACACGTGTATATATATGTGTGTGTGTGTATGTGTGTGCTCGTGTGCGTATGTCTATGTATGTTCAGTATGTGTATGTGTATGAAAGTGTCTGTGTGTATGTGTATGAGTGCGTGTGTCTGTCTGTGTGTGAATGTCTATGTATGTACCGTATGTGTATGTGCATGAGAGTGTGTGCGTGTATGAATGTGTGTATGAGTGTATGTGTGTATGAACGTGTGTGTGTGTGTGTGTGTGTGTGTGTGTGTGTGTGTGTGTGTGTGTGTGTGTGTGTGTGTGTGTGTGTGTGTATGCGGTGTCAAATATATATGAGCGTGTGCAGGAACATTAAGACGATGCCGGAGTCTGTTTTGACACGGTCTGGCCACATTGAATTTGGAATGGCAATGTAATTTATATTATGTAGATTTGATTACCGGCCAAGCTTATACACACTCACACACCTACACGCACGCACACACTCGCACCTGCGTGCACGCATACACACAAACACACACACACACACACACACATATACGCACATATATATATATACACACACGCATGTATAATTTATATTGCTATACTGTCTTCGGTGCCATGCGATTTACTAATTCACAAATCGACCTGTTATACATACGTACACAAACACACACATACACACACACACACTCTCACACACGCACATATATTTATACACACACAAACATATATATATATATATATATGAATTTTTGAATGAAGCGCAATGTAAGTGTGGCCATATTTTTCTCGATCGCGGTCTCCAAATTCGTGAGCAATCCATTTGCTGAATTTAGGCTCCAATTTCAACAAATGACAACTGACCGTAGACATTGATGAATTAAGCTCTTTTACTGATTCTTCATCGGTCACACTTCTATTTCAGCCAAAGGCTACAGTCAGTTATTTATCATCGAAACAGGCTGTCCACAGAAAAGAGGAAACGTTTCAGTTCTAGTCAGCTGCTCTAAATTTTTGGAACCATCGGTAGCATTTTTACTCAGTTAAAACATTATCGCCGTAGACTTCCTCTCAGTGTTTTTACATTAATATTTGTTTGGCGTCCATTTTTAAACTCATAAAGCATGACATGTCTTTATTCTCTTCGCTAACCCCCAGAGTTGTGACGGGTTATTCAATTAAGCACTAATGGAAACTTTCTGGCGCAATGATTATCATTAGGAGAAAATTTTCTCTTATTGGCAATGGTGAAACGTCGTATTAGAGAAAATGATGCAAATTTGGAAAACATTGTTAAAAAAAGACATTATGTAAAAAAAAATACGCCAGATATACGCACATATACATACACACACAGATGTATGTACATGTGTGAGTGATTACATACATACATATATATATATATATATATACACACACACATATATAACATATGTAGATACATTCTCTGTATATATGTGTGTGTGTGCGTATG
>NC_069003.1:34641275-34642023 GCF_001194135.2 Octopus bimaculoides
ATATATATATATGTACATATATATATATATATATATACACACACACATATATAACATATGTAGATACATTCTCTGTATATATGTGTGTGTGTGCGTATGCATATACATATATACATATGTATGTATGTATGTATATACACGCGCACATAAATTTGCGATAGAATCTCTACATCAATTCTCCTAATTTCTTTTTTTATTAATATGAATTAACGTGTATCCATTTTGATTGTGAATTATGCAGAAATGAAAGCTCAGATGTCCACTCCTTCTTCAATGGCTTTACCGGACTGCACTAAATTATTATAGTCTTTTAGTCCTTTTTACCATTTAGTGGTTCCAGTCAGTGCATTCCAGATATGATGCTGAACCACCTTCAAAAGGTTTTAGTTCATTATATCCACCTAACTATGTAGTAATATGGTACTTATGGTTTATCGATCTCTCTTCTTCGTTTATTGATTTCTCTTCAGGAATGTTTGTTCTACGTAGAGAGATCTAACACAATGGCGAAATATTACAAACTACATCGACAGACCCATTTATGTCGACACGTACGAACACATACATATATCCTCACATTTATATATATATGTATATGCATATGTGTGTGTATGTGCGTGTGTGTGACAAGTTTTCGTACATTTTTAATAAACTTAATTTTCGCTCACAATACGTTGATCTGTGTCAGGTGCTATTGTCGACGACAATATCGCCTTATATATGATGATGATGATGATGATGATGATGA
>NC_069003.1:34642389-34643638 GCF_001194135.2 Octopus bimaculoides
ATATATATAGAAACAAATACACACACACACATATTTACATTCCATATAAAAACACACATACTTATGTAATGTATATATAGATAGAAGCACGCTTATTCTATGATCTACAGAGAATAACGGTAACATACACAGACATCAATACAGATACACACGCATACAATACAAGAAATATAACCAGCTGGAGAATGTATTGACAGAATTAAAATTAATCGGATATGAAGGTAATGTATAGCTTTTTTTAATGTCTGTAGAAGAATGCTATTTGTGTATGTATATATGCATGTGTGTATGTATATATGTATGTATGTATGTGTGTATGTATGTGTGTATGTGTGCGTGTGTGCATACGTGTGTCTGCTAAACCACATACTAAGAAACCACCAAAAAATGTTGTGGCGGGGTAATGATGATCGATGATGTAATGACTGAGGCGTAAAACATATAGAAGACAGAACTGCAGCAGCAATAATATTAATATTAATAATAAAAATAATAATGATAATGATAATAATGATATTAAAACATACTACTACTACTACTACTACTACTACTACTACTACTACTACTACTAATAATAATAATAATAATAATAATAATAATAATAATAATCGCAAAGACTAATAAGGATGATGAATATAGTGAGGAATAGAAAATGTTCATAACAGAATTTATACAAACGTATATGTTTTATATATGATATACATACACGCATATATATACATTTAAATACATACATACACACACACACACATTTAAATATGTATATACATATGCTTATGTATATATGTATGTACATGGAATACATATGCGTGTGAGTGCATGTAATATACATATAGTTATCGCTCTCTCTCTCTCTCTCTCTCTCTCTCTCTCTCTCTTTATATATATATATATATATATATATATATATATATATATATATATATATATATTAGTACATATATGTAACATATATAATATATACATACGTATGTACATATATATCATATATATGCATATACAGATACACGTATGAATGCATATGTGCATACATACATACACGCACATTCATACATACATGCATACATATACATACATACTTTATATATATATATATATAAATATATATATATATGTATATATACATATATATATGTGTGTATATGTATGTATATATATATACATATATATATGCATATATACATATATATACATACATATATATATGTATATCTCTCTCTCTCTCTCTCTCTATATATATATATATATA
>NC_069003.1:34643847-34645419 GCF_001194135.2 Octopus bimaculoides
CATAAAGAATATACACAGAAAATATATCTTAATATTTCGATAAAAAATTTGAACATCTAAAAAAGATTTTTATTTCTTTATTCATGAGTTTTTCTTTGCTTTTTTTCTGTTTTATTCTTTTTTCTGTATATTTTTGGGTGAAATAGAGCAGCAAATGTTACTACAATATTGAAGTATATATTCCTCTGTGTATTCGTGTGAGCTTTTGTATGTATTCGTGTGTATTTGGATGTATGCATGTATATATGCATGTAAGTCGGTACATTTGCTTGGATGTAGGGATATCTGTGTGTGTTTCAGTGGTCAGAGCGTCGGGTTCACAATCGCGAGGTAGTGAGTTCGATCTCCGGACCGGGCTCTGTTAAGTGTTCTTGAGCAAGACGCTTTATTTTCACGTCAATCCAGTTCACTCAGTTGTAGAAATGATTTGCGACCTCATTGGTGCAAAGCTGTATCGACCCCTTTGCCTTTCCCTTGGATAACGTCAGTGGCATGGAGAGGGGAGGCTGGTTGGCATGGGCGACTGCTGGCATTCCACAAAGAAAAACGACTTTCTTGGACTTGTTCCTTGGCTAATAGTATGAAGCGAGTTTCTTTACCACACATCCATGCATGTGCCTACACACAAACGCACGCACACACATGCATATACACTCACATATAGAAGCGAAGGTATATATAGATGTATTTATATACATATATTTATATATATATATATTCACAGACACACGTGCGCGTATATATATATATATATATATATATATATATACATATATATATATATATATATGCATACCTACATATGCAAACACACACACATATGCATAATATTTATAGACACAGTGTGAGGGTTTATATTCCAAGACGCGTTCCAGTGTGATATAAATTATTTCTTAGACGGTGGAACGCCAGAAGGGGAACTGTGGAAGCAGTGAAGTGTGAGACAGACTCTAGAAAATAGAGCATATTCTTGCTAGAAACGCGAAGCTCGAAATAGCTATTTTCGTCTTAATGTAGAGCAATCCATTTTGCGCTGTCTTCTGTGCATCTATGAATATGAGAAAGTCTTGGAATATAAGAACAGATGCGTAAATATATATATATATATATATAGAGAGAGTTCTTTGAATTAAAAATTTACTTATTGTTTCATAAATCTTTTTTTTTTAAACTCTGCAGATTATCACAGACCAGTTACTCGTATTTTTATCTGCGGAACCCCCTACTCAGCATCGCTTGGTCTTCTGAGAATTGTCACACAGACTTAAACCGAAAACAGTGAGAAAGTAGCCAGTTTTGTTCTTTGGTTTATTCTGGTCGCGCAGAAGAAGAAACCCCGTGGTTTTAGCATAAAATATATTTGCACAACGAAGCTAAACTGGTTTCAAATATACTTTGAGGAATTCTATTTGAGAAGGAAGCAGATTGCAGCTTCTCATTTACCATCTAAATAAATGTTATTCCCTATGTTATTCTTCTATTATAGCAGAGAATTCTTAGTGAGAATAATTCTTCTATTGTCACAATTTGAGCATAAATATATATGTACACACACACACACACACACACACA
>NC_069003.1:34645596-34647549 GCF_001194135.2 Octopus bimaculoides
TATATATATATATATATATATATATATATATATATATATATATATATTTATACACACACATGTATACATGCAGATGTTTACATATATATATACATAGATACATACATTCACACAAAATACCACACCCAGGTATACAGCGTATAATAAGCAGTATAGTATAATAAACGTCAAATTTTACGACCTAAGTACGTATGAGACCGAAGCAGAGAATACGAGGAGCGAAGAAGAGAGAGAGAATAAGATGGCGCGTTGTAATGATATTCTGATAAATGTCATTGACAATGCAAATATATTCCATTATTGTTAATCATATGTTGTACCTTCCTGGCAAACACAGTGTATTACCGATGTTAACTGCCTGTAGTAACATTTTTTTCAATAGTTTTCTTAAACAATCACACACACACACACACACACACACACACACACACACACACACACGTATATATTCATACACACTCTCATATAAATTTTGAAATGTAATGTACCGTGCGAGTATAACTTTAATAGCAATATTTTATTTTTACAGTGGAATGCAAACAAATATATACAAATATATTTTTTTTACCTCAAACTGAGCAAAAATATAAAAAATAAATAAATAAAATAAATAAAAATGGAATCGTCCTGAGGGGGTGTTAAATTGTGTCTTGAATCTCATCAGAGAACTAGTAAACCCCTTCTTGTACCCGTTTTAACCAGTTTAGTTGAGCCTTGGGTTGTATTCAGTATGAATATCTGTGATCTCTTAGCCTGTAACTGAACAGAGGACGAGCTGTTCCCTGGTGACATCACGAATAGAATAGAAACCAAACGGTTCCACTTTTTAGAGAAAGGTGTATGAAAACGGGGTTTACACACACGCGCGCGCACACACACGCGCGCACACACACACATTAAATGATTGATAGGAAAGACAGGGTGTACTGTAAGCTTTATTTAGCACGACGATCGTTTCGGCTTACATTTGCACTGCTCTCTAGTGGGTGGGGAACGATATAATAGAATCGAATGCACTCCACAGTGCAGAAGAAACCTCACCAGGTTACTTAATATGTTACAGCGTTATGTACATTTTCCTACTGTGTGTGATAGGATGCGTGCGTTTATAGTAGGTTACAAATCCATTAATGAGGCAAGATGGCTGGTATATATGGTTCTTTACCTCAACAGCTCCTTTATAAGATCCTGTGGCTAAAGACATCATCAGGAAGAACCACATCCGGTTTCGACCCCAACTCCCCTACCGGTTTCGACGTGCCCCTCCCCCCCTTTGGATGTGTTCTCAGCTCTGTTGTTGAGTTTAGTGGGGAGAGTCACCATCCGATGAGGTAAAGAAGAAACAGTTGTGTGTGTGTGTGTGTGTGTGTGTGTGTGTGTGTGTGTGTGTGCGTGTGAGAGAGAGAGAGAGAGATGGAGAGAAAGAAAAGAGAGGGAGAGTAAAATCAGATGGAAGTAAGAGAATGAGACTTCGTTCATTTTCAATATCTCTGAAACCTGGCGTTCGTTCTTCCTTCATCCCTTTTTTCTTTGCTTTCCCTCTTTCTTCTCAGCCCTCAATCTCTTGAGATTTTCCTAGTGTCTCATCTCTTTCTCTCAATATCTCCAAGTATATTTTCTCCAAACTTCTTACTTCCTTCTTTTTAGCAAATTGATGACGAAGCAAGATACAAAATTATATTTGCACACACATGTACATGTACATATAATATATTCGCAAAGTATGCAAATATATTTATACATTCGATTGTATATGCATGTATATGTATGTATATGTTTGTTTGTATGGATGCATGTATATACATACAATTATACATACATACATATATATTTATATATATGAATATATATCGGTAAGCGTTAAATTAATACATCTGTTTGTTGTTTACACACCCATCTTCGTCCTTTGTTTTTTTTTTGTAAATTCCAACTATATATATACGTATATATATA
>NC_069003.1:34648282-34650123 GCF_001194135.2 Octopus bimaculoides
GTGTGTGGGTGGTGGTGGTGCGTACGTGTGTATGTCTGCGTGATAATGAATGGCGCTGGGTCTGTTTTCTATTTCTGAAATATTCCCTTATAGCTACGCCTTTCAATTTCTCAACTGAAAAGAAATTAAAAGATAAGAAGATGTAAGCATGAGGGAATTAAATATTTAATCATAGCATAGCAAAATTCACAATGGTTTCGAACTGCTTTCCAAAAAAGAGAAAAATCTTTTAAAATACGCTGTAGCTAGGTCTACTAAATATAACAGCCAAATCTTCCTCACAACAGAACGCACTGATTTGATAAGTACTGCACGTATCATATAATGTAGTCCTAGATATACTTGTCCTAGAGAACCGTGGATGATTATGTTTGGAACCTCTTTGAGTATAGATTTACTGAGTCAAGTCGGAACTGAAGAGAAAAAATACCTACACCAACAGCCTGGAGATATTATTTTCAAATCCATATCTTTGATAAATTATTTATTAGTTCTAAGTTATTCACAGAAAGCATTGTGGAACAGTTTGTAAAGTTCAATTGCTCTGTAGAGGAGAGTATAAAATACTTCACATTTCCGACTTCAGCTCCTTGTCGGAGAAATATAGAAAAACTGTCGTTGCTTTCATTAGAAGATTTGTCAGTGAATATTATTGTATTTCGCAATTAATGCATTTAGGTTCTAGAAGTAAAATCACCAAAGACTAAACATAACATTCTGAATTATTAGGAGATAGAGAACTGGCTAAAGATTAAGTATAAAGACCTTAGATATTAGGGAAATGAAAACAGAACTGAGATGCTAATAATCTTTCTGTATTTATGAGAAGAAATTGAAAGCTTATTTGCATTATTCATATACCAGAAGCACATTGTTTGCTCTACACTTACATATGTCTGTTTCATTCATATTTATTTCATATTTCGTTTTCTAGTTTGTTTAGATATTTAATGTGTGACCGTAAAGAAATATTTACGACATTGATATATACACAGCTGAACATCTGAAAACAGTGAGCACAAATATTTATTTCGAAATAACCTACCTACGGTGAAGTGGTTAGTGGAAACTTTAGTGGTTTGACTGGCGAGGGTGACAGAAAGTCAAAAGTATTTCTCTAGTTCTTACAGTTACACCGCCACAAGCCATGAACAAAAATATCTTTTGAAGTTTTCTGTAAACAAAACCGTCTGTTTCTTTCGCTAAGAGGCAACAACTTCGAAAATATAATCTCAGCCTCTTTGCTTGTCACATTGAAAGTTATGGATCACAAATCAAAGCATTTAAATCTGTCTGACTGCGCAAACTATGGGGTTTTTTATTGTCTTGAGGCCAAAAGTAGATTTTGCAACTTAATTCTGCCTCGTGATTCACTGTGATCGATTCTGATATTTCACTTTTAGGAATAAAAAAGAAAAATCTCTTTGTGATTTTAAAATCTAGAAAGTTACTGGGAATGCAGCACAGAAATCTATGATAAATGTATATTTGTAAGATAACCTGACAGTGGTGGACTTACGGTTTCAACACGGAATGGCCTGTTATCGATAAATAACAATGGAAGTAGGGTTAATTTTTATGGCCTCGTGGCTGAATGTATTTTGTTTTAGGAAAAAGTGATAACAATGATAATATCGCTAAATATGCGCAGAAAAATATATAAACTTAAAGTACATGGCTTGAGAAGTTTGCATTGTAACAACAAGGTTTCGGGTTCAGTCCCACTGCGCAGTACTTTGGGCAAGAGACTTCTACCAAAGCTTTGGAGTGAAAAATGCCTTGTGAGTGAATTTGCTAGATGGAAACTGTGTGGAAGTCCGTCGTATACATATACATACATA
>NC_069003.1:34650170-34651926 GCF_001194135.2 Octopus bimaculoides
ATATATATATAGACATAGATCGATACAGATATGTGTGTAAGTGTGTGTGTCTGTGTTTATCTCCCCTCTACCGTCGAATGACAGCCAGTGTCGGTTTGTTTATGCCCCCGGAACTTTTGCAGTTCGGCAAAAACAAAGTGATCGAATAAGTAGCAGACTTTTTGAAAGGAAATAAGTACTTGAGTCGATTTCTTCGACAAAAAAAAAAGAAATTCATGGCAGTGCCCCAGCATGGCCGTAGTCCAATGGCTGAAACAAGTATGTGGAAGCACTTACACATTTATCGCACAAACTGCTTTGTAGATTTTTATCTCATTGGATAACAATACAAGAATGTTCACGCGAAAAACATTTCATAAAAACTAGTCGATTCGACTTCAGGTTTGGCACACTGCTTCCATGCGAAGATAATTGAACAAGATTTTCTGGTTAAATTCCAAAGTTGAAACTGTTTTCTAAGATAATATAATTTCCAAATATTGTAAACAAGACGCGTATTTACACACTGTTGCTCTTCTGGATACAATTCTATTTGAAAAATTAATCAAAATTTTTAAATTAGAAAACAAAATAGTCATTTTTTTAAGATTTACCTATCACAAGAAACTTCATGTCACAAACAACTATAATTAATGACTGTTGTTGTAGGTGATGGTCGTGGTGGAGGTGAGGTTGTTGGTGCTGCTGTTGTTGTTGCTTGCGTTGTGTTTTAGATTCTGTTGGCGGTTTTGTTGTTCTTTGTATTATCGTTGTTGTTGGATCATTTTATTATTGTTTGTATTGTTTTTCAATGTTTTTAATTGTAGATGCAGCTGTCGTTGCTGCTGTTGGTCGTGTTGGAATTGCTACAGCATTTGCAGCAGTCACAGCAGCAGTTGTTGTTGGAGTTGTTGTTCTTGCAGTTGCTATCTTTATTTCTGTAGTAGCAGTAGTTTTAGTAGTAGTAATAGTAGTAGTAGTAGCAGCAGTTGGTGTTTTTGTCGTTGTTTCTGTTGGTGTTGTCCGTGTGGTAGTGCTGTTAGTCTCGGTGTTCTCACCTTGTTAGCTTCCATCTCGCAGACAGACAAGCAAAGACGTTCAGGCCGTGACCTCCTCCCGTCATTCCTAGTCACAGTTGAACCTTAGATTAACTTATCCAACGTGTGATTTTTTTTGGCTTTTGTTTTTACTAAAACGTAAGGGCTGTTAATTCAAAACAGATTCCACTACTACTTCTAGCAGGTTGAGTGACCACGTAGAAGTTAAGGTCAATAAGCTGTTCCTAAGTAGTTGTATGGAAAATTATATTCCTGAATCTTGAAGCAAGCTTCAGCAACATACAGTTCTCGCTGGTAAGAAAACAGATCCCAAAATGGAAAACATTCAAAGTTTTGTTTTGGTCTAGTGGTAGAACGCCTGTCATCTTTACGGGAGCTGTGGGTTCGAGTCCCATGCATAACAGTTGGCAGTTTTTTTCTACTCAGAACGTAAAGACAGACGAATATACATGCATAATTAAGTATAGACATAAATATGAATTCATACGTTTTATATACATAACTATATTCATGCTTACATTCATATACACATCCATATATACGCACATCCATAGACGCACGCACATAAATCTTAGTCATACACACATGGACATATACAGACATACACACAGGCATACATACATACATAAATACACACATACAGGCATACACATGCATACACACATACACACGTACATACATACATACAAAAGACATGTCTGCAAACATGCATACATATA
>NC_069003.1:34656933-34659489 GCF_001194135.2 Octopus bimaculoides
ATATATATATATATATATATATATATATATATAATATTCGCGGGAGCGGCTGTGTGGTAAGAAGCTTGCCTACCAACCGCATAGTTCCGGCTTCAGTCCCACTGCGTAGCACTTTGGGCAAGTGTCTTCTACTATAGCCTCGGGCCGACCAAAACCTTGTATGTATGTATGTATGTATGTATGTATGTATGTATGCATGCATGTATGTATGTGTATATGTATGTTTGTGAATTTGTAGGTACTCGTAAATACATGTACATGTGTATATGCGTGTTTGTATATATATATATATATATATATATAGGTGTATATAAATATGCACTCATACGCGAGCACGCACTCACGTTCATATCTGATTTTCCCGCCGGCCAGACTTGAGAAGAAATGACGTAAGCCGGCTCGTTAAATATGCAACAATCTCATCATGTGAGCGATGATGTCATTGTGTGTTTGTTATTGAAACGGGATGAATGATTGAAGAATTTGTGTTTCATGAAGGTGGCGGGAAATAAAAGGCGTTGGAGTAGGGTAGAACGGAAAAGTGCATTGCTGAAAAGGGGAGGCTGGCGCCATGCTTCAATCATTACGTCATCTTGTACTTCGATTAATTAATTTTATCTTGATAAAGGTTCGATTTTCACCTGGCGCTTTTGCACCTTTGCTTCCAAAAGAATGCAGAAAAGCTAAGGAAGTAATCAAGACTTAATAATATAGACGACACTTCCATGAAACTTGCTACTGAGAAATAGACTTATGTGGATATTGGTTGGGTGAGGGGGGGGGCGAAGTTCGCCACCATTGTCATCGTCATTGTCATGATCAATATCATCATGCTTATAATTTCTTTCTTTCTTTCTTCTTCTTCTTCTTCTTCTTCTTCTTCTTCTTCTTCTTCTTCTTCTTCTTCTTCTTCTTCTTCTTCTTCTTCTTCTTCTTCTTCTTCTTCTTCTTCTTCTTCAATTTAAGAATTTTGTTGAATAATAAACCAAACTTTCTGCTTAGAAACTTTAGCATTGACATAACAGCGAATTCTGTTTTTTCGAGAGTTCATATCAAAAATGGAGGTTGTGACTTCAACGTCGGATTAAAAGTAACCTTAAGGTGTAGAGCTTTTATGCGGTAAATCTGCTCAATTTTAAAAAATTTTACATGATCAGTGATCAAACCGGTGAAAACAGGTTAATATCTACCGTTTAAACAACGTTGTGTATTAGTAAACATTTCCTACATGGTATAGTGGCTTTAGTTTTAACATACACGGCCACACTTCAAGTCATTTGTTAGACAAGTGCAATACAATTTTGAAATGTTTCCCATTTTATTTTATAAATCTTTTTGTTCTTCTATGAAAGCTGTTAGATTTTATGAAGATAAATATATTGCCGAGGAAGAACAAGAAATGTGTTTGCCAAACTTTCATACAGAGTATCTTCCAGTTTTAATTAAACAGTATCTCAGATGTTGCAGCTTTTCTAAAAGCACTGCCAGGCATTTCACTGTTGGTTTGATGGTTCAGCTTTGAATGTTAGGAAAATATGCAGCGAACTTAATAGAGTCCATTGAAAAAACAAAAAGTAGAACTTAGCAAACAACATGGTAGTGACAGTGTGCCAGTTGCTGGCCTCCTCTTAATGGAACGAATCTATCAAGTGCAAGTAAGTCAACTGGACAGAAGTGATCTCTCTCCAAGGCTTACATATGTAAACATTCGGTTCAACAATGAACTCTATTGAAAGCAATAGTTCGTTAAATTGACATCAGTGATTTTAGAAAAGGTAATAAAATTGAGCCAACAAATATATGTAACAAAAACATGAACGTCGGTCGACTGGTTGTCTCCTCCTGCTTTCTCTCTTTATGTGTAGAACCTTTGTATACAACAATGAAGCGACATAGAATAAAGGTCGATAGAGAGCTGAAGTAAAAATCAGTAGCTGTATCTGTATTTCTGCACATGTGATAGAGAAAGTTTTTAAAGAAATCAACGGCATCTAAGAATGCTTTTAAATCCTTGTGATTCTTTGGAATATTGTCAAGAAGATGCCACCGAGGAGAGGGAGTTGAAATAATCTCGAACAGAAAAAAGAAGCTGTTTTCTGCTTTGCCCGGAAAGGAAATATAAGAAACAAAAACAGGAGAAAGAAGGGGTTTTTAGATATTTATTGTTCTTATTGTTACCATCATCATCCTCATCCTCATCATCATCGTCGTAATCATCATCTTCATTGTCATCATCATTATCATCATCATCATCATCGTCGTTGTTGTTGCTGATATTATTATTATTATTATTATTATTATGATTGCCATTATTGTCTTCTTCACAATTGTGGCTGCTAGCTATATGGCTGGCGAAATTATCGGCGGGAACAAGAAAACGCTTTTGGAAAGAAACCAAGGTGGGTTGTGACTTCAATCTGTTTAGGAAACAGAATACAATGGCAAAACACATACACACACCTCACGCATACACTCACACACACGCATGTACATACATACATACATACATACATACACACATACATACATACATACATACATATATATATATATATA
>NC_069003.1:34659628-34660490 GCF_001194135.2 Octopus bimaculoides
ACATTTAAACACATGAGAAGTATCCGTCATAGGATTCCTGGTTCGCTAGAAGGAACAGCCAAAATCCAAACCACTATTAGAGATACTCTTCGAAGGGAATGAAAAATAAAAACGTTTGTACCATATTTTAAGGTTGTGAGTTTGAAATTAGTCTGTCTGTATGTTGCTAGGATATGCGAGTCACAGATATCTTTTTCATTGTAGGACATTTTATGAACACGGACCTGCCAATGTGTGTACGTGCATGCGTGTGTGCATGTGTGTGCGCGCGCGCTTGTGTGCATGTGTGCATGTGTGTGTGTGTGTGTGTGTGTGTGTGTGTGCGTGCGTGCGTGTGTGTGGTGTACGCGTGCGTGCTAATCTAGATGTCAAATTGGCTATGGATACAATAATAATCTAGATGTCTGGTTGGCTATAGATACAAAAACACACAAACGCTCAAACGCACACACACACACATGTATACACACACACAGACACATATGTGTGTATGGTGCATGTGTATAGTGTGTATATATATATATATATGTGTGTGTGTACACACACACACACACACTCACATATAGATATATAAAAGCCATATAACAGCGATATTCAAAGTGCATTTCTATGTTTGTATGTAGATTTATGACTCCATGGGTGGCAGCATATTTATTACGTTTAACGACAATTATCACAACTAACCTTTTAGTAGGACGTACTTATCGCTCTCTCAGCCTCTCTCTCTCCTTCCTTCTCTTCCTTCTCTTCCTCCCTCCCCTCTCTCACTCACTCTATCTATCTATCTATCTATCTATCTATCTATCTATCTATCTATCTATCTATCTATCTATCTATCTATCTATCTATCTATCTATATATA
>NC_069003.1:34663785-34664294 GCF_001194135.2 Octopus bimaculoides
TGTGTGTGTGTGTGTGTGTGTGTGTGTGTGTGTGTGTGTGTGTGTGTGTGTGTGTGTGTGTCTGTGTGTGAGTTTGTGTATGCAGCTGAAGAGGGCGAAAAATATAATACACTCCTATTATCCTAGATAATAGTCTGTAAAATTGAAGACGTGTCGACTGGAAAATTACTATGCGGGCGCGCGCACACACACGCACAAACACACACACACACATATATATAGATATACAAATATATACATAGTGCGTATATTTATGTACACGTACACCAAACATAATGCATATTTGTGTATATGAGTAGCATAGTGTATATACAAAGATAAGATATTTACATTCTTTTATTGTATATACATATATTTAATTGGTTTCAATTTATCTCTTCCGCTCTCTCAATCTCCTTCGTCATGCATATATGCATATATATGTATATGTGTGTGTGTGTGTGTGTGTATCTATTTTTACATATATATATATATATATATATATATATATATATATATATATATATATA
>NC_069003.1:34664448-34665212 GCF_001194135.2 Octopus bimaculoides
ATATATAAATATATATATATATATATAGTTATAGTTAGATAGATAGACAGATAGACAAACAGGCAGACAGACAGACAGACAGACAGTTAGACAGACATACAGATAGATAGATAGATAGATAGATAGATAGATAGATAGATAGATGCATAAATTTAAATATATAAGACTTACATTTGTTACTACAACATAAACGCCAAAACATTTTGTAGCGCAACAATTAAGTGCATTAACACACAAACATAGTCAAACAAATATACATACATACCTACACACATAACACGCTAATAACATACATACGTGTGTGTGTGTGTGTGTGTGTGTGTGTGTGTGTGTGTGTGTGTGTGTGTGTGTGTGTTTGTAGTTGGGAGCACTGCAACACAAAATTAAGCAATAAATATATAAAACCCATAAAATGAATGACAAATATCATTGATGCTTCAGTCACAATAGATACGGTAATAGCTAAATTAAACAAACTTCTTTCTTAAAGTGTTTCTATGAAGCATTATCGCTGTCTCTTCTACGGTTTCCTATTTAATCTTTAAACGCCATTTCCGGTGATTCACTCCCGTTTCCTCTTTCGTCTTGTTGTTATCTCTCATTTTTGCTTGTTTCTTTTTTTTTTTTTATTAATTACTGTCTTCCTGTATTCGTTATCTATTTGTATTTGCGTTTATATTTATTTTTTATTTATGCGTATGTATTTGTTTTTATATTTGTGTTTATGTATGCATGTATATATATATATATATATATATATATAT
>NC_069003.1:34665479-34676276 GCF_001194135.2 Octopus bimaculoides
ATATATATTTATGTATATATGTGTGTGTTTTTGTAGTTATATATTTGTGTTAATATTGATTATTATTTAATTTACCTTTTTTGTTATATTATTTTATTTACTTTTGTTGGGTGTTATGTTGGTTTAGTTTCATTTACTTTTGCACAATTCCTGCAATATTCTTTTCTACTCTAGGCACAAGGCCCGAAATTTTGGGGGAGGGGCCAGTCGATTAGATCTACCCCAGTACGCAACTGGTACTTAATTTATCGACTCCGAAAGGTTGAAAGACAAAGTCGGAGTCGGCGGAATTTGAACTCAGAACGTAAAGATATACGAAATACCGCTAAGCGTTTCTGCCAGTTCGCCACCTTCCAATTTCTGCTTAAGTAAGGAATTACTATGTTATTGTCTATGTTTCGGAGGTTGAATAAAACAGTACCAGTGGTATGCTGGTGTTCATGAAGTGGTGTGTTCTCTAATGAAGGATGTGTAATCTTGTGTCTCAGATAGAAACCGACATTCTGAATTTTCTGTTTCACTCATGTTCTCCGTTCGGATCTTCGCTTATGTCTTCCATATCTAAGGGGCATTGCCTTTAATTTAGTAATTTACACTATTTCTTTCTCTCTCGTTTCTTCTGTGTACACACAGATACACGCACACACACACACACACACACACGCACACACACACACACACACACACACACACATACCCGCGCACATGCATACAGAGGGGTGTCATTCTGTCTGCTTCTCTATTTCGCATTCTATCTGCCTGACTCACACACAGGCTTACACCTACTATCCTTTCACATATTTATTTATACACACATACACACACACACACACTGAACTGCTAAAAAAAATCAAGGTAATTCTTTGTTGGGCAGGGGGGGTCATTCAGAAAGTCACGTGGGTTGCAGTTTTCCTGACTAGTTTCGAAGCTCACTCGTGGACCATCTACGTTTGTAGGTTTTATTGGTTGCACCGTCTTAATGACTTACATGTAGCAAAACAAACTGGAGCATCAACAGTTGTCTTGGGTGTAGATACGCCTCAGTACCAATAATAAAACAGTTACACAACAATAAATATTAAATTAATAATCTGTTAACTTCATCGCTTCAGTAATCCCGTTTTACTTTCTCGCAGCTACATCAATATAACACTTAATCTCTCAGAAACTCACAAAAAAACAAAATGGCTTTCTGACATTTTTTTTCGTTCTATTTCATAGGAAACTTCAGACAATTTGGCTGAATGAATAAATAAGCATTCAATATATTTACGTTGTATTTTCCTCCGTGATGTCTCCCTGGGGGAAGAAGCTGCCAAATGATTGATGAATCGATCTATGATAATCTGTTGTACAATGAATGAAAGTAATCAAGACTAAAACGATGGCGATTTAAGTAAAATTATTCGTTCGAAACATCTGGAACAAAAGCACAAACTCCCAGAGTAGTTCACGTGATGTAGACGACGTAAGATATAGATCGATGAATTGTGTTGAGTCGCTGTAACCCGATGGCCTGGCATGGCCTGATAGCCGAGATATCGATCAGAAAACTTCGTGGGTCAATGATTAAATTTTTGTTACCAATGGTTGTGCGGAAGATATTGATGAAGATGGTAGTGGTGGTGTTGGTGATGGCGATGATGTTGGTGTTGGTGGTAGTGGTGGTTGCGGTGGGAGTAATGAAGATATTGAAAGTGTTTCTTTTTTTTTATTGGCGGTGGTGATGGTAGTAGTACTGATGATGATACTGGTAGTATTGTATGTTGTAGTGATGGTAATGGTGGTGTTGGTAGTAGTGATGATGGTGGCGGTGTACTGGCGGTGGTGAGGGTGATGGGCTAATGGTGGTAATTGTACTAAACTGACGTGTTAGTAAGTATGAACAACACATTAAGTTGGTGAGTCATCTCCTAAGACTTCATCTTCGTATACGATATATCTAGAGAAATATATATATATATATATATATATATATATATATATATATATATATATATATATATATTATATACACATACACGAAGGGGTGCTGAAAAGATCCTGGTTTTAAGGATATCACGAATGGCCTGGTTGGCGCCCCAACCTTTCGAGTTCTTTTAAAGGGATTAGAGAAACTGAAGGACCGCTGCCATAGGTGTGTGAATCTGAGAGGGGGAATATGTTGAATAAATTCACAACTAACTGATCGTCCTGTATTTTTCTTTTACCCAAAACCAGAAACCTTTGAGCACCTCCTCGTACATATCAAAATATATAGATATAAGTTCATATAAGATTCTATACTGCATTCCTGGACTCTCTCGGGGCTTTGATGAATGAGGGTTCAATATGCCACAGCTGATCTGTGAAAAACGATAAACACTCTGCGACCTCCGAAATACAGGTTAAAAGCCGAAGACTTCCAGTAACATCTACCCATCCCCGTCGCTTCTTACCTTGTTACCACTGGATTTATGAAGAGAGTGTGATGGGGTTGGTGCTGGTGCCCTGAGTTGCTGAACAACCTGCATGAAGATTATTAATATAGAGGATATGGTCTGTGCACAAACAGTCCCGTTCTCTCGTCCTTCAAACTTGTACAGATCTGGTGCAACAAGGGCCGCAAAGCCAGTAGATAGAATGCAGGATTTGTATGGAGTTATCTTCTTTTAGTTGAGCAGCTAAAGACAAGAATGGCCTCATCTGCCTTGTATCCGTTGGGGGTGCCTGTGAGTAACATCCTGGAAGCAATTTCGTAGCATTCTAATTATCCCAAAGCGGGGACCTTGGCAAGTGCTACCTTTTCCATACGATCCTATTAGAAACAGCCGTCACTTCTTTTCATGGTTGGATTCACAAGTGCGATCAACTGAGACTCAACGTATAATCTAATCTTCTTGTTCTTGGTTCTTGGTGTATCTCTTGGTCTTGTTCCGGTTTGCTCGGCTTGAAGAATCCGTTTGGCGATTCTGGTTATTTCCGGCACCATTCTACTCACAGGTCCACAGTACGGGAGATGTGTCCTTTCAATGCAGAAAATTAGCCTCTTGACCTGAAGCGACTTCCTGATCTTCGCGTTACGTACCATATCGAGTTAACGTTATTCCACAGATTCTTTTGGATATCTGGAGTAATATTACTCGATAGTGTCGTACTCTGTCGGCCATTATACGATTTATACCAAACGAATTATACACTAAAACGTGGGGATTTGGACTAGGTGCTAAAAATAGCAGCAAAATCACCCTGAAATCCCATCCTGATGTAATAAAAACGAAAGGTACGTTAACTACCCTATTCTTACGCGCATCAATATATAGACTATATGAGGTTAGTATTCAGTGTTATCTCCTTACAATACAACGGCTTCCTTACGTCCTTACAAACACGCAAACACGCACACATACACGCACATACGCACATTCTTGCTGTTCATATAAAACACTTCTCCGCACGCGAACCGTTAAATATTAAACGAAAGTGGCAGTCACTTTTGCCTCGAAAGTCTGGCCTATAACCGTATTTACGTTGTCGTTCTATTGATTTATTGAAGTATCGTTCATCAATTATCTTTGGTCTCCGTATTGCTGTCACAGATGTAATGCTATTCATGGAACGGTTTAAACGCTGGTGTCGTCAGTGTTGCTGGATGTCGTTAACATGCAAACTACAGCAGTATATAATTCGATATTGAACAGCAGAAAATCAAATATGATAGCGACGTACTCCAAACCAATCAGCTGCCGTAGTTTCAATTTGCAATGTTACCCTGTTGTTGCACTTGTTCTTTACTTATTGACTTTTCTCGTTGATGTTCAGATATTTTGTAGACATGGAAACCAATCCAAAATAATTTTGCACATAAGCACAAGGCCTCCAATGTTTCAATGATTGTGCAAAGGGGAGAAGTCGATTAAATCGATTTTCTGTTCTTTACAGGATTTTTATATCGATCTCGTTGGGATCTGAATTCAATGAAACAACGCACTATTTTTTCAGGCATTCAAGCAATTTCATCACCCAACGATTTTAATAATAATAATAATAATAATAATAATAATAATAATAATAATAATAATTTCAAATTTTTCCACAAGGGCAGCTTGGGGGAGGTGGGGATGATTTGATGACATTGACCCCAGTGTTCAGCTGGTATTTATTTATCGACCCCAAATGAGAATCACAAGATCTTGTGGTGCCTCCACATAAAAACTAATCATCCTATTGAAGTAAGATGACAAGATATGATTATAGGGATAAAATAAATCCAAAGTGTAAGGTCATAGACTTTGCAATTCCCTACGATAGCAAAGTCGACACCAAAGAAAAAAAAATTGTGGTATATCAGGATCTAGCCAGAGAGAACCTGAAAGGATGAAAGACAAAAAGTGAACCTCGACGGAATTTGAACTCAGAACGTAGCGATGGGTAAAATACCGTTAAGCATTACGTCCAGCGTGCAAACGACTCTGCCAGCTTGCCGGCTTCCGTAGCAATGATAATAATAATAATAATAATAATAATAATAGTGATAATAATGATAGTGATAATAATAATAATAATAATAATAATAATAATAATAATAATAATAATAATAACAAAATACAAAGACCTGGAAATAGAGATAACTCGAATGTGGAATCTAAAAACAGAAACAATTCCTATCATAGTAGGTGCCTTAGGTATAATAAAAAAATATTCAGACAAATACATAACAAAAACACCAGGACTTACAAATATATATAACATACAGAAAATTGCACTACTGGGTACTGCACACATTCTACGCAAAACACTTTCAATACAGTAAACATAAGAGCACCACAGCAAACCACAGCACATACCCAAGGCGCACAGAGCTGCGCTCGGTAGTGAAGTGAAAGCACGTTATAAAAATAAAACTACTGAATAATAATAATAATAATAATAATAATAATAATTCCAACCTTATGAGGCCGAACTAAACTGAGAAAAACAATGCATTTAATACAAATTCATATGTATGCACCGGATTACACTCGACAGAAATTAAGGTATCGAAATTAT
This sequence comes from Octopus bimaculoides, assembly GCF_001194135.2. Lineage (NCBI taxonomy): Eukaryota > Metazoa > Mollusca > Cephalopoda > Octopoda > Octopodidae > Octopus > Octopus bimaculoides. Next base: position 34,670,508 of record NC_069003.1, read on the forward strand.
TTCATTGATTAGACAGAACAGTTAAATTTTAAATGCTGAAATTCCAAGGACATCGCAGTATATAATGTTTGAAATCTCTTAAAATCATAATTGATCTTGCATCTTAATGAGAAAGCTGATTCTCCAGTGTTGTGAAAAGTTCAGAGTTGTTAGGTGTGATTGATGAGGCGATAATTCTTAATTAGTTTACAAGATTATCACCATTAAGTTTTGTCCTGCAGGGTTACTTGGATTAATTGAATATCGAGAAAAATTGATCGTTATAAAAATAGTGATGAAGTCATTCACTGCTTGATTACTAAAAATTGACATCTTTCATTATGTATTTAGCATTCATAAATTCTCAAATACACAAACTATGAAATTTGGATATAACATACTCGAATTATATGAGAATTAAAACAAGCAAGAGTTCATTGGCTAACATCAAAAATCACACCACGCCTTTTATTTGTAGCTTGTGTTCATAATTTTGAAAATCTTGAAATTTCATTTGAAACTAATTTCAATCACTGAAACCTTTTGAAGTTTATTTAACCGTCTGTTTTGGTTTTCTGTTGTTTTAGGGTTGGATTATGTATCCGGCAGTTTTACCAGACACAATAAGGAGACATGCAGCATTAAGTCAAAGTCACTTATGTTGGTAAGAAACGATTCGTCTTTTATAATTTCTTCATTATGTTGCTAATAATATCGCCAACCATGCCAAACCCCAGAAACGTGTTTGATTTTCTTATTCTTTGAATGGAATAGCTGTAACAATCACGAACTTTTGTTTCAGATAGTAATTCACAGGGGCTAAACATAGAGGGAACAAAGGGTTAAATTCGATTCCATCGACCCCAGTGCGTAACGGGTACCTATTTAATCGACCCCGAAAGGGTGAAAGGCAAAGTCGACCTCGGCGGATTTTGAACTCAGAACGTAACGGCAGACGAAACACCGCTAAGTACGTGTGTGCGCGCGTGCATGTGTGTGTCTCTACATTTCTATGCATCTATTTATCTGTTTATCCCTCTATTCATTTATCTGTCTCTCTCTGCCTCTCTCTTTCTCTCTATCATTAATCCAACTTTGTACAATTTGACTAATCTTTATTCTATTATCGAGAGACAATTCTGAAGAAATTGCATTCTAACAAAACCACATGCAACAAAACACACACACACACACACACACAAAGACACACAAGCACATCCAAACACAAAGACACAGAATTACCACTTCTCTTCTTTCTCCATTTCCTCCAATTGTATTAGACACATACACACACACACACACACACACACATATTTACATACATACGCGCAATCTCACACACATACACCTACGGCATCACACGTACCCCTACCCGACTCTGAGCTTCCATTCCGTCCTTACACCCTCCGCCATAAGTCCACGGTCTCATTCCTGGTATTTTGTCTCTCTTCCATAATTACAACTGGAACACCTTCAAGACTAACCACATGATACACACATATATATATCACATATATACACGTGCATACACACAAGACTAAAACATACATACACACATACATACATGCAAGCACGCACATGTATGCACACACATGCATACATATGTATACCAACATATAACGCACACATGCACATACATGCATATGTATGTACATATGCATACTCATATGGCATACACATACGTACACATATATACACAAGTATGCACACATACGTACACAAGTACAGATACATGCACGTGACGTACTCATATACACACATTTGTATACATGCGTACACATATCTGCACATACGCATTCACACATTCACACATAAGTAAACATACATACACACGAACATACACACGTGTTCACATAGACACACTCCAAAGGAGACAAGAAACATGTAGCACAAATGTTAGTTTTTTTTCCTCGATAATAGAAAAGAGACTTCGATTTTTCATCATCTTTTCATAAGAATACCATAGCAGACATACTGGAAGTACAAACAAACGTACACACACACACATACATACATACATACATACATACATACATACACACATGCATACATGCATGTATAAATACATACATGCATACGAACACACATATATACACACACCAAACGCATAGGCGCTCACACATTGACTAAATGTGTTTGTGAGTGTGCGTGCGCGTGTGTTTGTGTGTCAGTGTGTGCATGTGTGTGTGTGTGATAGTATGTACGCATGTATATATATATATATATATATATATATATATATATATATATATATATATATATATATGAATAATACATACATGTATATATATGTCTGTATGTACTATGTATGTATGTATATATATATGTATGTATGTATGTATGTATGTATGTATACAGAGTTTCATTATTGCAATTCTACATTTTGACCATTTCTTTTAGACGGAATATTCTTCATGTCCATATTCCTTATTTATTCTATTGTCGGACATAATACAAAGAAAATAATTTTTGGAAAGTAATTTACACAGCTACGGCCTCTGGGCTTTCCGTTTCTTCTTTATTGTAAAATGAGCTTGCTCTCATTTATTCTCAGACTTTCTCATATCACACGAGACTTCACAAAGTAGCCATCATGAATAATTCATTGGTTATTGAAATAAACCAAAGAATCTAAGATGTTTTCCTCTACTCCCACTTAAGGACTACTTCTTGCATGAAACTAGTCAGAGTCCTGTATGTGAATGGTTGTGTGATGGTCATTAATATGGAAATATTTCACTTATTATCTATAAAGAATTCTCTCTTTATTTGTTGATTTATATCGCACAATACATTTTATACAATCATACATATGCAATATCTTGTTTCTTTGTTCGAAGTTAAAGGCTTACTTCATCTATGCTCACATTTTCTTGCTGCGCATGTACAGAAGAAAAGAATTGATGAAAAGGAGCGAAGACCTTCGTCGGAGAATTCAACGATTAAGTCGACGCTAGACATGTGCAATAGTTTCATATTCATTGGTCATTAATGGCTCGGTAATCGTGGCACTCCGTCGGTTACGAAGACGAGGGTTCCAGTTGATCCGATCAACGGAACAACTTGCTGCTCATGAAATTAATGTTCAAGTGGCTGAGCACTCCACAGACATGTGTACCCTTAACGTAGTTCTCGGGGGAGATTCAGCGTGACACTGAGTGGGACAAGGCTGGCCCCTTTGAAATACAGGTACAACAGGAACAGGAGGAAAGGGTGAGAGAAAGTTGTGGTGAAATAGTACAGTAAGATTCGCCACCCGCCCCCTGCCGGAGCCTCGTGGAGCTTTAGGTGTTTTCGCTCAATATACATTCACAACGCCCGGTCTGGGGATCGAAACTACGATCCTACGACCGCGAGACCACTCCCTAACCGCTGGGCCATTGCGCCTCCACCCTGTATACGTAGTTATGTGTATATACGTATACACGTGTGTGAAGAATGAGTTCTTTTCACATATAACTAATTTCAAATTTGTATTTCCAATCATTTCATCTTTTAGTTCTGAAATACATAGAATTATTTATATTGCATTGCGTACGTCCCTCTCTGTCTGTCTCTCTCTCCTTGTCTTACCCCACCCTCTCGCTCTCTCTCTTTCCATATGTGTATGTATGTATGTATGTATGTATGTATGTATATACGTACGATCCATAGACATATTGTACACATTTCTATTTTCCCAATGAATTTATGTAAAAAATACTCAATCATTATTATTATTATCATTATTATTATTATTATTATTATTATTATTATTATTATTATTATTATTATTATTATTATTATTATCATTATCATTATTATTATTGATGATGATGATGACGATGATGATGATGATAATAATAATAATAATAATATTACTCTTATTATTGTTGTTGCTGTTGCTGTTGGTGGTGGTGGTGGTGGTGTTATATCTATTATTGATGATAATGGTATCATGTTATCCATTCAATCATATATTTTTCGAAAGATGTTCCATTCCTCCTTCCGTAGTTCAGTCTGTCTCCATCCGTTTATTATGTGTAATCACGTCTTATCTATCCATCTATCTATCCATCTATCTACCTATCTAGCTATCTGTCTGTCTGTCTGTCTGTCTGTTTATTTATCTATCTATCTGTCTATCTATTTATAAATATATAAATGTATGCATTTTGGCATGTATGTATATATCAGCCAATACATTCTTCTCGTCCATTCGTCTTTCTATCTAACTTTCATTCTTATCTATCTATCTATCTATCTATCTATCTATCTATCTATCTACCTATCTATCTATCCGTCTGTCTGTCTGTCTGTCTGTCAATCTATCTATCTACCTACGCTTCTTTCTCACAAAACCTTTCCCTCCTCCCCCTCCTCTTCTTCCTCCTCTTCTTCCTCCTCCCGTTTCGATTCATCATACCCGCAGCAGCTTTCTATTCCCTACCGTACAAACCCCATACCGACTCACTTCCCTTCATTGCTTGAAACCAAAAATTGAAGAAATCTAAAACTGCAAACAGATGGAATGGTTATTCCTTTATCTGCCAACATAAGTGATTTGATGAAAGATTTTTACAATTACTATAGAAAATAACACATGCCTTTCATACTTTCATACATATATAGGTTTTTCCATCGAATACCCGATGCTATATTATTATTATTATTATTATTATTATTATTATTATTATTATTATTATTATTATTATTATTCATTTCATTTCGTAATCGTATCTCGTCAAAATGGTGGTAGAGGAAGAGAAAAAAAAAAAACTTTAGAAATATTAAAGTATTGATTTTTGATGTAGCCATGATGTGTGCGCGCGCGAGAGTTTGCGTTTGTGTGTGTGTGCGTGTGTGTGTGTGTGTGTGTGTGTGTGTGTGTGTGTGTGTGTGTACATATATATGGATACGTATGCATGTACATATACTCAGACTCACACACACACATACTCATGTTTCTGCATATATATATAAGTATGTATATATGTGAATGTATTAGCCATTGTGTATCTGTGTGTGTGTGTGCATGTGTGTGAGTACGTGTGCTTGTTTGTGTGTGTGTGTGTGTGTGTGTGTGCGTGTGGTTGGGAAAAGGTTTCTTTGAGACGCCATTTATTGTCGCTTCTCTTCCTGAAAAAGGAAGCCATACAAATGGTAGATATTGTTACATATAGATATATACCAGCCTACATTTTACTTCACATCGAATTTAACTATGCACGTATAGATCATTACACACACACACAAACTCACACACACGCACACACACAAATACACACACACATACACACACACAAGCATATATAAACGCCTGAACACGTAATTGTTTGTGTGTGCATGTATACATATATGTGTGTGTGTGTCTGCTTATGCATATACTTATGAAAGTATGTATGTATATACAATATATATATGTGTGTGTGAGTGAGTGTGTGTGTGTGTGCGCGCGTGCGTGTATCTGTGTACATTCGAAGACGGTTCTAAAGATTGACAATGTAATTCACAATGAATTGGTCAGTTTTACAGTGATCTTGATTCACACCATCATAAACTGGACATATATACTGTCACTAGAAATATACTGCAGCCTTCATCAGGTGTCCTGGTAGAAATTTGAACCCAAACCTGGGTTCTCATCCCTAAGGTATTTTTGCTGATGTTCTAATTACTACTACTACTACTACTATTATTATTATTATTATTATTATTATTATTATTATTATTATTATTATACCAGAATAATCAATATTTATAAGACGTTTAGTGGATATTAGTTACCGTTTTATTAATTTATTAATGTTT
>NC_069003.1:34677092-34679769 GCF_001194135.2 Octopus bimaculoides
ATATATATATATATATATATAAACTATTTACATCGTTAATGTTAAATGTCATTAAATTTTTAACGGTTTTTTATTATTTTTACATTGCTTTGTGGTTCTTATTTAAACGCTCTTCATCTCATATTCATTAAACAAAAATATATTTTCACACTTTAAACGCAAAACGAAATGCATTGAAACACTGCAAACTCACAAAATATTCTTTATTTCTTGATTCTGGTTTTATAATTTTCATGTCGCATCTTTACTGGCAACAAAATTCATTTTCGATTTAACTCGCCTTTGCCAATTTTGGAGTCCAATCCATGGCTCACCTCGAGACAATATTAAAAGATGGTTAAAGGCAATAAGCTGACAGAATCGGTTGCACGCAGAGCGTAATCTTGTTAAGTTCTGAAGTTTCTCCGCATAACCACAATGCTTCTTACGCCGATCAATCATATCGTTTCTATTTGATTTCCTTCGATCACGGTTAAAGTTCCTCCTCGTTTCGCCACCACGACAGTGATCAATTCCTCGTGATCTCCGTGACATGCACTGATCCTCGTGACCGGTGTGTGGAGGAGGTGTAGATCTCAGTAGGTGATACATAGACAAATCCTCTCAATTTGTCACCACCGACACGGTCTCCCCCCTACATCAACTATTGACCGTGCCCCCACCGAACATGGTTAATTACTCGAGAAATTGTCGAATGGCTGACGGCAAATAACAGTTCAAATATCTGACTTTCTTTCTGCACGCAGTGTTTAGCAAGCTGGAAGAATTTTGCGCTTCGTTTCGATGCGAGTGCGTCGATATTGCGTGCAATGCTCGGTCAACGTTAAAACATATTGATTTCAAGTTTTGGCACAAGGCCAGCAATTTCGGGGGAGGCGGGGTTAAGCAAAATTATATCGACTCTACTATTCAACTGGTACTTGTTTAATCGACCTCCGAAGGATGAAAGGCAAAATCGACCGTTGTGGCATTTGATCTCAAAACGTAAAGAGCTAAAAGTTATGCCGCCGCTAAGCATTTTTTTTCGGGCGTGGTATCGATTCTGCCAGCTCGCTGCCTTAATATTAAGAAATATTAATTTCAAAGGGAAATAGTTTCGGAGGCGGAAGTTAAATCGATTACATCGATCCAGTGTTCAACTGGCACTTGTTTTATTGACCGCCACCACCGAAAGGATGAAAAAAGGCAAAGTTGCCCGTTGCGGCATTTGAACTCAGAGCCGCAAGAAATGCCGATAAGTATTTTGCCCGGTCCGTTAACGATTCTGCCAGCTCTCCGTCTTTTAACTGAAAGGAATATGAAAGTAGAACTATATTTATTATTTTCCACAGTCTATAATTACAAAATACAAGACCATGGTCCAGTGGTTAAGTGTGAGTGACTCACAATCGTTAGGTCGAGGGATCGACTCAGGCGGACTGTTGAACCAGGTATTCATTTTTATGTTGCTCGATTTCACTTAGTTGAAACTGCGTCTCAATTGGGACTGGGGTCAACTCAGTGATGGATTAGAGTCCTGTTCAATGGCTAAGGCCCTGTACTGTCAGTCAAGTAAACACCATGAAAATCCACACCAGCTTCCGTTAGCCGTAGTTTCGAGAGTGACTCATTTAGACCTTGTTAGCGTTCAACACTTACCTGAACTAGCCCAATATATATATATATATATATATATATATATATACACACGTTTGCTAATTGTGATTTTAGGGATGAATTATAGTTATTTAACCCAGGTCAGTCCTGTTTCATCACACCTATGATCGAAGCCGTTCCATTCTTGACAATCCACCTTTTTAGGAACATATAAGACTACGTTTTTAGTAAATCATTTCTAAAGACGCTTCGGTATGATTCACAGGAAACTCGGATGCTATTTCTAGCAGGTCCATCGACCACATAAGACTCTATCGTTGGCTTGTGTTCCTTCGGTGCGATTAAAATTTGGCATCGCTATTTTTTCGCCAATATTTGGTACGACTATATTTGTCATTACCGTAGTTGCAGTGGTTGACGTACACGCCCCATTGCCCGACATGAGATCGATCCCACTTCCTTGACGCTTTCACGTGTGTCTATATGGTTACTGTTGCCATTGGTTTTGTCTAGAATAACGCCTTTAATGACTTTCACCTATGAATTTTCTACAAGTTAAAACATGTTTGTCATATAAAACATGCATAAAAACACATGCATAAATACACATGCATATATATATGTATGTATATATATACATGTTTGTATTATGTATATATATATATATATATATATATATATATATATATATATATATATATACTGTACACGAGCTGGTGCTCATACGTACAGACATGTATATGTTGTTTGGATACGAGCGAAAAACGTGTATGTAAGCATGTATGCGCGCGTGCATGTTGCATGAATGCACATATATATATATATACTAACATGCGTTTATATGTTTACAAGCATGAGTGTATAAATATATATGTGTGTGTGTGTGTGTGTGTGTACACACACGCATATATAATAATTATCTATAAATATACGTACCAGCACGCATGCATAAACCTCTGAATGGTAATCATCAAGTAATCACGCAAATGTGGTCAATAGTCAGCTACGCACATATGAATATTAATACGGAGAGACAAACAGACAGACAGACAGATAGATAGAGAGAAAGAGGGGTGGGGAG
>NC_069003.1:34680942-34682704 GCF_001194135.2 Octopus bimaculoides
CTTTCAATATAGTAACAATAAGAGCATCACAACAAACCACAGCACTTTCCAAGGCACAGAGAGCTGCGCTCGGCAGTGCAGTAAAAGCACGTGATAAAGATAAGACTATTGAATAATAATAATAATAATAATAATAATAATAATAATAATAATAATAATAATAATAATAATAATAATAATAATAATAAAACATTGGCATAAGGTCAGAAATTTTGTTGGAAGAATTAATCGATTAATGCCACCAAGTGTTTGGCGCGTACTTGATTTTATCGACTTCGAAAGGATGGAAGGACGAAGTAAAAAATGCTCTGCTCACGTCTCTTCGTTCGAGATGTGGACTCGGAACATAAAAGGATGGACAAGTGCTACAAAGCATTGTGTCCAGTCCACCATGACTACCACCTAACACTTTAACACTATCCCCACAACCACCACCACCGCCACAACCATCATCGTCATCATCATCATCATCATCATCATTATCATCATCATCTTCATCAGCATCATCATCATCACATCATCAGCATCATTATCGCTTATACATGATAGAAAATGGATCATTGTCGACTTTGGACCTAAAGAATAATTACATCATCATCATCATCATCATCAACAACAACTACAACTACAACAATTACAACGGCAGCAGCAGCAGCAGCAGCAGCGACGGCAACGTTGATGGCGATGATAAAGATTTCTCGCGCGGATTAATTCCAAGTGGCGTTCCTCAAAGTGGACGAATCTATTAGATTAGCGTAGCGTACTTTAAACGAGATTTCTAAAAGGTTGTCAGATATGCAAATGAGATTTATTCTATTTAAGCTATTAAATGCGCACAAATTAAACGATGAAATCTCTTTTTTACATCTATTAGTTTTTTCGTCCTACTTTTATTTACTCATCTGTGCGCATGTGCGTAAAGGCATATGTGTGTGTGTGTGTGTGTATATATTATATCATATTATATCGTATTATATTATATTGTGTTATATCTCTTCTCTTTGCCAAAGCATTGCTTCTACATCATTAATTGCTTCAGATCCGTCTTTGATATCCTTTCAGTTCTTTTTGGTTTTGTATTTTTTTCTAAATTTTGATTTTATTTTTTGTATGTGTGTGCGTGTATATTTGTTCGTATGTATGTATGTATGTATGTATGTATGTATGTATGCATGTATGTATTTATATGGTGTATGCGTATATGTTAGAGAGAGAGACAAAAGGGGAGAGAGAGAAGGGAGAGAGAGAGAGAGAGAAGAGAGAGAGAGAAGGGGAGAGAGAGAAGGGAGAGAGAGAGAGAGAAGAGAGAGAGAGAGAGGGAGGACCAAAGAGAGGCAGAAAAAGAGAGACAGAGAGAGAATGACAGAGGAGTAGAGAGGGAATGAGAAAGAGAAAGAGGAAACGAGGGGGAGAACGAGTGAGAGAGAGAGAGAGAGAGAGAAAGAGGATGAAAGAGAGGCAGAAAAGAGAGAGAAAAGGAGAACGAGAATGAGAGAGGGAAAAACGAGGGACAGAGAGAACGAGAATGACAGAGGAGGAGAGAAGGAATGAAAGAGAGAAAGAGAAAGAACAAACGAGAGGAGAACGAGTGAGAGAGAGAGAGAGAGAAGGAGAACGAGAGAGAAGGAGAGAGAGAAAACGAAAATGGGAGAGGGAGGACAATAGAAAGAATTAGAGAGGGGACATGACAGAAAACGAGAGAGAGTAGGCAAGGGAATGTGTATGTGTGTGTGTGTGTGTGTGTGTGTGTGTGTGTGTGTGT
>NC_069003.1:34684522-34684884 GCF_001194135.2 Octopus bimaculoides
TATATATATATATATATATATATATATATATATATATATATGTATGTATGTATATGTGAATGTGCGTGTGTGTGTAATGGGGCGACAGATGAGGTGAGATAACGATTTGATTGGTTGGTTATTTGGTTAGTTGGTTGGTGGTAGTGGTGGTGGTGGAGGTGAGTTGGCAGGGTTGATGTTGTTGTTGTTGTTGTTGTTGCTGCTAGTAAATGATGAAATAGTGACAGAAAGAGACTGGGAAATGGAGAGAAGGAGACCAATAAATTATAGCCAGACACAACTGTAACCTCCCAAGCATTCGCAGACATAACGTGGTTTTGATATACAAGCTTCAAATAGATAAAGCTAACAGGTATCACGTG
>NC_069003.1:34684894-34693299 GCF_001194135.2 Octopus bimaculoides
AGGATCGTGGTTTCGATTCCCAGACCGGGCGTTGTGTGTGTTTATTGAGCAAAAACTCCTAAAGCTCCACGATGCTCCGGCAGGGGATGGTGGCGACCCCTGTTGTACTCTTTCGCCCCCAACTTTCTCTCACTCTTTCTTCCTGTTTCTTGAGTAACGCTGCGATGGACTGGCGTCTCGTCCAGCTGGGGGAGCACATACGCCTTAGAAACCGGGAAACCGGGCCCATGAGCCTGGCTAGGCTTTAAAAGGGCGCATGAAATAAAAATAAAAACAACTTAAAGGCACGTGGCTGAGTGGTAAGGAGATTCGGCTCACGATCCTATGTTTGTGAGTTCGATTCACGACGGCGTGTGTCGTGTCCTTAATCGGTATCGGTGTGGTTACGACCCTGTAACTTAGCGGTTCGACAAAAATAACCCATAGAATACGTATCAGGTTTTACAAATAAGTACTGGGGTCGATTCACGCGACTAAAGAAGAAAGCTCTTGCGGGTGGTGCCCCAGTATGACCGCAGTCTAATGCCTGAAACAAGTAAAAAGATAATGAATGACAGACAATAGTCGGATTGTGTTGGGTATTGAACCCTTACCAATCAGTTAAACGGCCCTTTTTTTTTTTAGATGTGTATTTGAGAGCTAATCTAATGTGAACCTGACTTGGGTTTCCTTTATAGGGCTGAAGGACAGTTTAAGGGGGTTTTAGTACCAGGGTATCTAAGGAAGCATTGTGATATGTAGGAAGAAGCTTTGGGTAATGTGATGTATTTGGGTGTCACCACGAGAGATGTTCAGAGAGGTCGGCGCCTGATGGTTGTGGTGATAATGAAGCTGTTAATTATGTGTTAATTGTATCGTATATGTAATTAAATGAAGGTATTAATTGTGCGTTAATTAAATTTTATGAAATTGAAAAATTTAGTTGAGTGTGTAAGCGAGTTGTATGTAATTAAAAGGAAATTTCAGCCGTGTTAATTAAATTTTATGAGGGTTTTATCTCCGTGTTAATGATTTCATACGTAATTAAATGGCGGTTTAAGTTGCGTTGTGTCACAGACAATTTAATGATGATTTCAGTTGTCCTTATTGAGATGTTTGTCATTAAAGGAAGATATTTGTCTGGCAATCATGGGATACGTAGTGGAATGGAGAAGGTGTTAGCTGTGTGTTAATTGAGTGCTATATAATTAAAAAGTTTTAACTGTGTGTTAATTGAATCATATGTCATTAAATGTACTTTTTTTCTGTGTCCCTGCTAATACATCGAGATAACTCTGATTGTTCATAGTCTGGTGTCTTTTAAGTGGATTTAGCTACTATTTCAAACTTGTTGTGTGATCAGGTATAGTCTTTTTCTCAGCAGAGGGCACTAGTGTATTTAGTGTGCTGGTTGTCGTTTGGTCAGAGGTCGGATTCTAGTTGAGTAAATCTTTGATTAAATATACTCCACCCGCGACCACCTGACCTGCTCTTTTATTTCTACATCGTTATCCATTCTATCATTCTTTCCTTGAAGACAGTAGGATGTGAGGTGGGGGATATTTGGCTGTTATTTCTAGCAGGTCGAGAGATCCTGCTAGCTCATCTCTCTCTCTCTCTCTCTCTCTCTCTCTCTCTCTCTCTCTCTCTCTCTCTCTCTCTCTCTCTCTCTCTCTCTCTCTCTCTCTCTCTCTCACTCTGAATAATTTTCTCTGTCTGCCATACGCTGCCACTCTCTACTTCAGTTATAACACATCTCTCGGCGATACAAACAACTACCAAATGGACGTATTGTCACTAATTAATCTAGGACTGAACGTTGAATACATGTTTACACGATCATATTTTGAAAAAAAAGAAGCAAAACGTATCGAAACAAAGAGTTCTCGTATAATAAAGAACAAATATGTGACAAATCCTGGTGAGAATCGAACCAACGTTGTCTTTTCGTGTGAGAACATTGAATAAATCACGTTTCCCTGCAATCAAAGAGCTAAGCAAGATATAGTTTCAGTTTTTCGCTAAAGAAATGTGTTCAGTTTTCTTCTTATTATTTTTATTAATTGAGAATGAGAAATGTGTAAATGACATAGTGCACGAGTGTGCGTGTGCATGTATATACGTGCTTTGAAAGAAGGTTTATGTATGCCGAAGTATGTATGTGTCAGTGTTTGTCTGCATACGTGTATATATGAATTTGCGTGAGTATAAGAGTTTGTTTGTGTGTGTATAATTTTGTGCACGCAGCATAACTGATGCCTTCCGACGTGAATATCATTTTTATTTACTTGTTTATGTATCCAGCTATCTACCTGTATAATTACCTATCAATCTACCTTCTTCCCTTTCTACAAAGCTAGCTACCGAGCCAGCTTGAGAAATAAAGAGCTCTAAATATATATCTCTTAGCTGTTAGAAAATATTTACATATATTGCTTTTCTATCTATATATAAAGGTTTACTTATGTATTTCTATCTCTCTAGGTAGCAACTCCTCTATATATAATGTGTGTGTGTGTGTGTGTGTGTGTGTGTGTGTGTGTGTGTGTGTGTGTACTAACAGAAGGAAGAAAACATTAGAAATTTATGTTTGCAGTTTCAAATTTCGTTAGACGACCGAAGACAGAATCGCGAATGACATAAAAATTCTCGAAAATAATGATTCTGGAGAAGTGATAGAATGTTTTGTTTGGTTTTCCTCATTTTGCTGGTTTGCATTAAAACATTCTTATTTCTCCCCTCCATTGTTGCTAGTTTACTTTCAGTTTACAGGTTTAACGAGGACGTTGAAACTCTGTCAGTAGAGACGCAAACTGATCCGGGAGTTTCTGCACATTTTCCATGACTACTTCTATGTTTCCCTCTCCTGTATCAGCAACAGCGTCCATTGATATTAATATCTCTCTAGTTCAAGATTGTTGAACTAGATGGAATTCATGAATATTCATCGAAAGAAGACACGTGTCTGCTGCTGTCAAATTAATCCTGTAGATTATACCAATGAGACATGATTGAAATAGTTCCATGCTAATGTATTCTAGCTGACCCCACCAGAAAGGTGTCATACGGTGAATTGATTGACAACCCATGTGTGTGCGTGTGTGTGTGTGTGTGTGTGTGATGAATTTTTCAATCTTTGCTGAACATAGGAAAACATATTGTAGGCAGTCAGACATTCAATAGGTTTTAGTACAGCACTTTGCTGCATCTGGGCCGCGCAGAATTTGACGTTGGCACCTACTTGGGTTAGAGAATCATAAGAGGGCTTTTTAATGCCATATTGGCACCATTGTCGTATTCTTAACTCTTGTAAGCTTCCAAGGGAATACCATTTTGATTCAATGCCTCTTTATCAGGTTTCCAATTCCAGAACCTGTTTTCTTGCAATAATCGTCAAAAGATAGAAATCTTTTTAACTTTTAAACTCCCAAAATATACATTGATGGTAAAATATGATAAAGTGCTTTGGTTTGACATGTACAAAATAAGTTGCAGTGAATATCCTTTTGCCTTTTTCTCATTTTAAAAATGAGACTCAAGCGAAGAGAGACAAATCCATCTTGTTATTCATCTGACAAATAATGTACTTTCAACCTTTCTACTTCCTCCTGGCTTTCTCTGACCTTGGCTGGGGTTTCAAGTACGGGGTGTCAATCAGAGAAAAGTTCAACCAGGCCAAGGAACATTAGTATTCTGAACATTGCCAATCAGAAGATAGATACTACAGAATGCAAACTCGCTTTATATAATAATATATAATGCACTATCTAAAAATACCATAGTAATAAAATAATATCACTTAAAGGGTAGAATGGTTCGGTTAGTCTCTTCTGCTAAAATCTTTTTATGGAGAAAATATTTTATGCAACTGTGTGTGGGAATCCATCGTTGAAGATTTCTCCATGACACATAATTCAATTTATGCTCGTAACTAGATTCTTATTTAAGAAATCTGTCAAATAATACTCACCATTTTTCTGTGGTGGAAAATTCTGTTGTCAAAGTTGATACATTAACTTCACCAAAGACTCGACATGAGAAACAAAATATGTCAAGTTTCTTGATACTCCGCAGTAGCCAACTTCTCTCAGACATTTTGGCATTTCATTCCTATCTCTACAGATGCCAACTGAAAAAGATTGTCGCTTGCTTTCTATTAGAAATGTTTCAGAACATGGACTATGTCCTATTTGCAAAGATATTTCAATGTTAGCAATTCTTTGTATGAATTTTTCAATATCACATTCCATCTTGTATTACGGATGTTGATTTTTGTTTACGTAGTTTGGTCTTAGGTTAGCGTCCTTTTGTTCACTTTTAGGGACTGCATCTTTGACCGCGGTTGCTCGTTTAAATTGGCAAAGTAACATACGCACACATATATAACATGTGTGTGTGTGTGTGTGTGTGTGTGTGTGTGTGTGTGTGTGTGTGTGTGTGTGTGTGTGTGTGTGTGTGTGTGTGCATATATGTATATGTATTCATAACAGGTTATAGATGAAATTAATTAGCAGCTGCAGCGATTTCAATAGAAATTTATAATTTGCTAGACTCTCTATTGTTTCTATGTGAGGGGATGGCCATGGTAGTCGGTCTCCTATAAATTAAGCTAATTAAATATAATTAATGTTGTTGTCATCTCATGTATAATCAATTTCGACATTAAAAAAAAGAGATAAATTTCTATGAAACAAAAATTAAAACAAAAATGGAAAAAATAAAGGCGGTAATGCTGAGTAATGAAGAATATAATGCGAAAATTGGTTGCAGAAAAATTGCCTGCACTGCGCCAGGCAGAGAGTTCGGTGGTCGCCCCCCACCCCCACCCCGCAATCGATTTGACGTTATTGAAAAAGCAAACTATTTAAACAAAGAGATCGATGCAGTTTAAAACCTAAAACAAACTTGACAGTAAATAGTTTTGACATAAAACTGGGAACCATGTGACACATGTCGTCATCTGCTTTTTGGTTTGTTCAACGCATAACTACCGTATTTGTTGGTGTACAAGAAGCGCTTTTGCATAAGAAAAGACCCTACCTTTTGAGGAGAGAAAACTATATTTTGTTGAAAAAAAACAAACAAACCAAAATGACTGTTTCTTCATACACTTCGAATTCTCATCCACCATAAGATCGCTTTAGATTCATGGCGTTTAAGAATTTAAAAAAGCGGGTCTTGTACACCTGTATGTCCTAGTGTGTAGCCTGGTCATAATATCATCACGTTGGTGTGTGTTGCTTTTTGTAATACATAAAAGTGCAAGACTTAAGCTCCCACCTTCTTGATGTATGCTAGCGTAGTACAAACGTGTGGTACACTTGTTCTTTTATTCTGTTTATCTCCATCACCTGACTCTTGAGTATTTTTAGGTGCATGGCTCAGTGGTTAGAGCGTCGGGCTCACAATCATGAGGCAGTGAGTTCAATTCTCAGACCGGGCTGTGTATTGTCTTCTTGAGCAAGACACTTTATTTCACATTCCTCCAGTTCACTCATCTGCAGAAATTAATTACGACGTCATTGGTGCCAAGCTGTATCAGCCCCATTGCCTTTCCCTTGCATAACGTCAGTGGCATGCAGACGAGAGGCTGGTATGCATTGGCAACTGCTGGTCTTCCATAAACAACCTTGACCAGACTTATGCCCCGGAGGGGAACTTTCTAGGTGCAATCCCATGGTCATTCATGATCGAAGGGGGTATTTACCCTTTACATAAACCAGCTAGATTTAAACCGTTATTTGTTCAATACCCTTTTGGGTACGTTTAGCTGATCAGCTCCTAAGTTTGACAATACTTACACTGCTTCAAGTATGATTCGTTGGTTCGTCTCCTCCCCTCCACCTCTTCTCTGCCGGTCTTGGAGTCCCTGTAACTCTCTTCAATACTGCTCTTCCTTCCAAAAAATAAAACATAGTTAGATATAACCAATTTCAAGTGTATTCACATACAAATACACATAAATGATTTCATACATAGATGCATACAAATGATACAATTTGTCGACAAAACAGAAACTACTTAAGCACAATATATATAGATGTGTGTGTGTATGTGTGTGTGCATACATGTATATTGATATATGCGCTTATCTGGTGTATTTATTCTTTGTAGATAGGAGACAGAATTCCCTATATCTATTCACCGATCAAACTTTGTTCGTTAATCGAATATATATATATCCATACATCCACTTATATAAAAAATATGAAAGGGAAAGAAAGAAAGATGGAAAGGCAGTGAGGGAGTGAGTGAGGGTGGAGGTGAGTGTAAGGAATGAGAACAACTTTTAATAGTATTTAGAGTATCGATACTATTGGATAACATTCGCCTGTAAATTTCTTGAGAAATTTCCCAAGAGGGGAAGAGAAGAGGAGAAGGAAAAAAATGCTGTGATTAAGCAATGAATGTTGGAAAGCAGATCGATTATATTACATCTGTTTGTGAGTATGTTGCTCCAACTAAAACTGTCTCTAAAGGCAAACAAATCTCTGCCATTTTAGCAATGCAATTTATTGAAGATGACATTCCCTGACATGTAAGTATAACGGCAAATGTACTTGAGATTTCATGCAGTTCTTTATAGCAAAATACTTGTGATTTATGTTTCCCCGAAAGAAAGCAAAATGGCGTATGTTATTAACCAATTACAAAACGTATTGGGTCGGTAAAATATTATTATTATTGAAGTAGGAAATGACTAGAGTTATCCAGTGAAAACATGTATGATCATAAGTTTGGTATGATCATAAGTTTGGTATGATCATAAGTTTATTACGTCCTTGTGATTATCTGTACGTATTGCTTTACAAATATAATAATGTACCAACCTATATTTATTGAGACGGCAGAAATTCAAGTCATTCTGTTAGACAACCTGAGACAAAATCATAGAAGAATAGCGCGTGTCTTGATCTTGGATGTGTCAATATATATTCTACTCTCTGTATGTATATATATACATATGTATGTATGTTTGTATGTATGTATCTATATAGCATTTATATTTGTATGTCCTCTTCTGTTTTTATTCAAGTATTTTATCTCTGAAAAAGGAGCAGGTTTCTAACAAATATACATTGTTCCATCTCTGGAATGTAGATTACAAAACCATTCATGCTCTAAACTTTAGGAATGTTTTGCATAGTCTTACTGTTCCACTAACGGATTGTATTTGTAATGTGCGTGTTAGCTGATCGATTTCTTTTCCTGAAAAATTCAGCTTATCCAGATTGTCACCAACGTATTAATTCACACGACCAAACGCATCGATTATTAGTGGCTTAAAAGTGAATTTATAACCTGGAGATTACCTGTTGAGCACTGGGGTCGATGTAATCGACTTAACCCCTAACCCTGAAACTGCTGGCCTTTTGCCAAAATTTGAAGCGACTATTATCAGTATTCTTATTGTTGTTGTTGTAAGGCGGCGAGCTGGCAGAATCATTACCATGCCGGACAAATTGATTATCAGTGTTTCTTCCGGCATTTTGTACTAAGTTCAAATGCCACCGTGGCGAACTTTGTCTTTCATCCTTTAGGGGTCAAGTACTGGGGTCAATGTAACTGTCTTACCCCATTTCCCTACAATTACTAGCCTTGATGATGGTGATGATAATGATGATGCTGATGATGATAATGCTGGTGGTGGCGATGTTGATGATACCGAGGATCATAAAGATGATGATGATAATGACGATGATGATGACGAAGACGATGACGATGACGATGATGATAACTGATGATAATGATGACGACGATGTTGATGATGATGATAACGACGACGACGACGATGATGACGATGATGATGATGATGACGATGATGATGAAATAATCTTTTCTTGACAGACTTCAGTAAGAATTACGTTTCAGATATTTATATCGTGAATCCCACCACCACCTTTTCTCTTTTTTCTTTATTTTTCAGAATAAAATTGCATTAATCGGCTCCTTTCTTGCATTCAAAAAATGTTGCCCGTTGGCAAAATTGTTTTCCAGTAAAATAATTTGGTCGGCTGTGCTTCTTCTCAGCATATTTTCATTAATCTCCTATCGCCTTCATAAGGATCTTGTTTTTCAATTTTGAAGTCATTATTGTACTTCGAGTTCACAACGGCAAACTGGATACTACGATTTTTTTTTCTACATTTTTTTCGACATTTAAATGGATCTTTTTTTTTTACATTTCTCAATATTTTTCTTCAATTCTTCTCCGCTGTTGTTGATGTTGTCGTGTCCAGCCATGATGTCTGACGCGAGTCTTGCACGGTGAATTAAAGTTTAAGATTAATATGGATGACACTAGTAGTATTAATGTTTGTCAAAGTATACATACATACATACATATATATATATATATATACATATACACACATACATATATACTCACACACACACACACACACACACACACACACACACACACA
>NC_069003.1:34693309-34697673 GCF_001194135.2 Octopus bimaculoides
ATATATATATATATATATATATATATATATATAATATACATTTAGGAATTTATTTTGTAAGATTCCTGATGTGAAACCGAGTGTTGAAACAGATATTGTAATATTTCGGGACGGTCGTTTTTTTATTTTTTCAAAATAAAAACACACGCACTACTTATTCGTTCTTCACTTGTTTATTACTTTTCTTATTTTAACTTATGTCCATTGTCCGGAAATCTTCCATCACACGTCTGTGACATCTTCAGCGACACGTGTATATGTTCCTGCTCCACTTAATGTGTGCGTGAGTGTGTGTGTGTGTACACTGATACAAATGTTAAAACATTTCTAGTTCTAAATGCTTCAAGATCAGATTAGTGCTCGATGTGTTGATGTAGAACTAATTCAAATCCGCATAGAGTTAAGCATCGAAATGAACCAGAATCCACAGTCTTTATGCGTCTTTATATGTAAACTTCTTAAAATACACACTCAAATGAATTTCTGAAAATAAACGACAAACAACAGAAAGAACCGAACGATAAGAAGGAAGTGGAATATATTCTTTCTTTCTAGAATAAATATAAATAAATTACCATTGTAATTGACATTAATATTCATATACCCATGCGATATAGCATCAGGCGCGCGTGTGGATGTGTCTGTGTTACAATCTTTGTTCTATTAGTCTTGTACAAGCTAGAGCGCGTTTAATATTAACGTTTAATATTAATACAGTAATGTTGATGCGGCAAGGAATATTCTGGAATGCATAAACTTATTTTCGTTTATTTTTCACTATTAGTTCTGCTATATCTGTAGTCGTCGTCATCCTCCTCCTCCTCATCATCATCATCATCACCACCACTACAACCATCACCACCACCACCAACCCGAAACCAAGTGGTTGAGAGGCAAACTTCTTAACACACAGCCACGCTTGTGCATGTATATAACAGATAAGACCGTTTTTGTTTTGTTTTGTTTTGTTTTTTTATGGATTTTCCTCGTCGCTTCTTCTTTATCATTGCACTTATCTCCATCAAGTCCGAAAGTCACCTCAGCATCGTTACGAAATATTCTTACATTTCACTCGAAGACATTTGTCTCTGGCATAAAACTTTAAGACATCATTCACTTTACCTCTGTTTCCCCACTGAGTATCCTTTCTTAGATTCGTTTAATATAATCAACAAAATGGATCAGTATGATTACAAGAAAAGATGGGGAAAAGGCTGTCCATTTCAATCAATCCTTTTCTAGTCTATATGTCTGTTAAACTCTCCCTTATTAATGTTTGCTCTGACAATCAGCATCATCATCATCAGCATCATCATTATTATTATTGTTGTTGTTGTTGTTGCTGTTGTTGGCTAAGATTGAAGAATCTGTCTCGCGATTCTTTCCTGTGACATTCTAACCACGTGTCCATAGTAGCAGAGCTGTGCCCTTTCAATGCGAAGAAATAACGGCTTGACCTGAAAAGGGGCTCCCTAATCTCCGTGTTAGGTACTCTACCGAGTAACGTTATTCCAGGATCCTTAACTAACATTTGGAAATCCAAATGTTTGGTTCATTTTATCTTTCAGTAAAGGATTAATGGAAACACGGTCAAAATGATTCTTTTAAAACGTTCAGTCATCTTGATATGCATCACAAGATCTACGAAATGTCATAAATCAAAGTGAAATTACGTAAGGTTTGCCAAAAGTTGACGTTTCATACATAAATGGTTCCTCAATGAATAAGCCAAACCAAAAGACAGACAAACAGAGATCGCCGGTCAACGGAAGTAACCTTGCCGTTACATTAGAATGAGATTGAATGAATTAAAAATGGAAGATTACCTATATCGATATCCAAATCGAAACCGAAGAATTATGCGTATTTTATTACATCCGTAATAGTTAAACTGTTAATTATTCAGTACCCAGTGAATTATTACTTTTATTGATCGTTCACAAAGTTTCTCTTTTGTAGATAATGTTTCATTAACCGCCATTTTATCGTCTGCTTTATTTGTATTGAGATTATTAAGCCGTTTTGTTGAACAAGTCCTCTCGATATTGCAGGTTAATATATTCCATTTCCTGTTCTTTTAAATTTTTTCCGATTTTGTTTTGTTTTATTTGAAATATTTTTGTCATTGCTTAATTGTTTTGGTTCTTTTCCTGATAGCTTTCTCTTTTCATTTCTTTCTTTACGACAGATTTCCACCAATTTCCGAATACTTCTCAATAAATAAATCTTGAACATGATACAAGCAGACGGACAAAATGTGCAATATTTGACGACATGGCAAAGATCAGGCGAAACGATCTTTAATTAAGTTTTATCACGGCTAATACAGTCAACTGCATATGAACATCGATTACAAGTTAAGCAATACACAAAGATGAAACGAAAAATAAAATTCAAAATTAAGAAACACATTTTCCATACAAGTAACAAGTTACTTCTTCATATTTCTTCTCGTATTTAAAAATGTTTATTCAAACTGGAAAGACGTAAAAGAAAAAAAATTGAGGCCCTTACTAAAACATTTCCCCTCGTTGTAGATGGGATTCGACTGAGTTCCTTAACTTATTTGCCGAGAAGATTGAGTGTAAAATATATATCACAATCTGATTGTTGAAGAAAAAAGTTCTAATCTGAAGCGTTTGCACTAAAAATAATGAGAAGTATAACGAAGAAACAAGAAAGAACTTTAAACCAGGACAGCTTTCTGTTGTGAGTTTGTGATTAAACTGGACTGTTATATCAAGATAACTAGAAAATGTCCGTACCCTGAAACCATGGGCTGTTTTCTTGCCATACGTCGTAATCTAAGTTAAAGCACTTACGACCAGAAGTCGTTGTTTACCATTGGATTACTCGGGAGTAAAAAATAAATATATCTTCATATATTATTGTTGTAATTCATGTATGGAAGTAGAAACAGGGGACATTTTGGCGGCTAAAAAATGGCGGCAAGAGATAGAAGTACGCAGACGATCTTTTACACAGGAGACAGAAAATAACAAAGTTGAAAGGTTATCTTGTAACTATGCTGGTATTTGATTAAATAGAATGAATCGATTCTTAGAAGCTATTGGTGGGAATAAACTTATTTATAACTGATAACTCTGACAATATAATTTAACGAAAATATATTTAACACTCCCTCGTGTCTTCCAAAATATTTCGTTCATATCCGGTTGCTTCATGTACATTTTTCTATGTTTAAATTATACTACTTCTATACTATATATTATATCATTCATTATCGAAAAGAAATATACAAACAAAGAATACGATATACCACCGACGCTTCTTTTGTATTACAAGATTCTCTAAGAACTGTTTGGAGTATTTTTTTCTGTTCTTGATCAACGGATTTAACATCTAACAATCGACTGTGATAAAGCTGTGTTTTGACTTGTTTTCCAGACATATTTCATAACATTTTACAAGATTTGTGATATACTGATATTGGTTTAAATAAGAACAAAATGAATTAACATTGCCTTTCCAGCACAAACATACATGAGATATAAAAATCTGCCTTCGGTCATCTTTTAAAAGCTGAGAGTTTTAACAACCACCAAACGAATTGATGGATGATGCCGATCATTATTATATGTTACTAAATCAATGAATGCATTTTACTTGGTGGGTTTCCCAATTCGGTTTCAATACACTAAAGTCAACATTTTCTTGAATCTAATTATTTATTACGTAAGGACAGCAATAAACCTGAAAGGCCGAGAGAAACGTGAAAGAAGAAGAGGAGATCAAAAGAAAGAAATATATTCGGTGAAATAGTGAAAGAACTCTCGACTGTCGAAACTAAAATTAATTTAAATGTTTCATATCTGAAAATCACGGATGAAGTTTGAGGAATATCTTGAATATTCGATAGGTGACAAACAAAATCAAATGTTTCAGAATATAACTCATTGTTAATTTATTTTATATTTTCATAGACAGATAAATATTTAACAAGTTTACGTTTCTTCAAAAATGATGTTATATTTAGGAAGAAGGAATATTTTAAACTTTACCAAGAATGTAATATATTCATCGAATAAGTGTTTCCGTTCATAACCGCAATGTCACTACACTCGTCAGATTATGAAATATATTCAGTAAAACTCGACATGGAAGACAAAAGAGATTTAAATGATACACCATTATTATTCCTTGTGTCTGGAGAGAAAAATGAATAATAATTTCATTCAACTTTTAAAAACAAAAAAGAATTGTCATTAATCATTAGACGTATTAAATCTTCTCATTGTTCACGCAATAAATCCACCATTATTCTTAATTAAATAGAAGTCAAAATTAATCAGACCCTCGCTGAAACATATATACATATATACATACATACATACATATATATA
>NC_069003.1:34698060-34700584 GCF_001194135.2 Octopus bimaculoides
AAAATATAATCTTGTCTAAATTTATTCTTTAGGTTTCTGCTGAGATAAATATTACAGCAATAATAACACAACAACAACAACAACAACAACAACAACAACAACAACAACAACAACAATAATAATAATAATAAAAGAGCTAACATCTTGCCGAATATTCTCCGGAAAAGAGCAAACATACGATAGGAGAATGAAACAGTTTGGGAGACATCTCCTGAATTTCGTGCAATAATCTGTTGTCGACATTTCTAGAATTTTCTGAATAATCGACCGACAAACAATCGTAAAAAAAAACCCAAACAAAACAAAAAGTTAAAACAAGAACTGTATGTATGATACATATAAATATATATACATATGTTTCCCCCCCCAAAAAAAGTTAGTTTCTTTGTATATTTATTAAATATTAATACCAATTAATATTCATTCATTCATAGTCACTATCAATAACAGTGTTGTTGTTGTCGTCAATAATAATAGTAATAATAATAATAATAATAATAATAATAATAATAATAATAATAATAATAATAATAATAATAATAATCGTACCCAGAAGTATTAGTTGTTCTTCATGAGATGATTGCGTTGATATCATTTCGTATGTCTTTCATTCACTCCGGCTGGAAATGTCAGGCGTCTAAACCGGGTTTAAAAGACTATCGCATCTTTGGCCAACATTCCGACATAGTCACGTAACGTGTCGTTATTCAGTATCATTACGATTACAAACCCAAAATAGACAAGCTCCCTGAGGACAAAATACACACACACACAAAAACACACACAGACACACGCATAACCACAAGGACATACATTAATACACACACAGCAATTGCCATTACATGAATACTTTACACACACAGAGAAACTACATGCACATACTTATATAGAGACAATTACATACACACACACACACATACATACGTACATATATACATACATACACAAATACATGCATCAGACATACATAACCTCATACATACATACACATATACATACATAAATTTATACAGATATACATAGACACATACACAAATACACACACATACATACATACATACATACAAACATACATACAGACATACAGACAGACAGACAGACAGACAGACACGTAGGTAGGATGGTTGATGCGTCCAGCACAAGGCTTTAAATGGAGACCAATCACGAAGTCAGGATTGAACCGTCGTTCAGGAAATCAATTACCCCTTGTCCTTAATCTGCCATTCGATTCAAGTAATCCCACCCCACCCCCTCCACACTCCCCACCCACTCGCTACCTGACTTCATGTAGACCACAAACAGAAATTAGTGTGCCAATCACGTGAGCGATATATATTTATATACATATATACATATTAAGGAAATACCGTTCAAAATGTCGGACATTATTACTGATGGGATTGATCCGAAGAGGCGACCGCGCGAAGATGATTGCATTATGTCGACGATGTTGCAGCCCTCTGACAGTAAGTAACAATTCATTTCCCACTTTCTCTTTTTATTATTATTATTATTATTATTATTATTATTATTATTATTATTATTATTATTATTATTTCTTGTTTGTTTTTGTTTATTGATAAACTAATCGCTGTTATTGTCGCTGCTGTCATCATCATCATCATAATTATCACCGCCATGTCTGAAGTATTCACAATCTATCTGAACAAGATATGTAACACAGAGTTAACCACTAAATCGTTTTTGTTATTGATATATTTATTCCTTGCCACATGAACGATATATTTGCTTTTGAATGGCTGTATTGTTATTTAAAAGAGAAGATATTTAAATATGACACTATTAACATTTAAAAGTGAAAACATATTATCAGTTAGAAATGGCAGCATTAAGATTCAAAAGTAAAGATATTATCAGAGAAAAACAAAAGCATTATCACATTTAAGTGAAAACATTATCATTTAAAAATGCAAAAATTATCATTTGAAAGTGCAAGCGTTGTCATTTAGAAATGACAGTATTAACATTTATAAGATATTATCATGTAAAAATTATTGAAGTTATCACTAAGGAAAGATATTTTCGTTATTTGTGGTACGTCTTATTTCCTTTTTGGTCATATTCGTACAATAGTTGACTGGAATATATCTCTCTTTTTATATGTAAAGCCTTGGGGGATTTCTGATTTGTTCGTCTTAACGTACTGTAGAAGACATCCACAGGCACACATACATATATAGATACGTGTAAAAAATACATCTCTATGGTTATTTAATTGCATATGTAGATGTTATAAAGATACGCGCATAAAGCTTTGTACTAAATGAATCTGGTGATAAAGTGAAATAAACAATCTTCGCTCCAGTTCAGCTCTTAGAAGTTAACAATGGAACGAAGATTGTCAATTGCTTATTTGCGCCATTGTAAGGAAGATGCGTTTAAGATACATGAACAGATAGACGAACAGATCTATCTATCTAGCTAGCTAAATAGATGGATAGATAAATAGAGAGAGTGAGAGAGAGAGAGAGAGAGAGAGAGAGAGAGAGAGAGAGAGAGAGAG
>NC_069003.1:34702116-34705717 GCF_001194135.2 Octopus bimaculoides
ACCCCTTTCCAATCATCTCCGCAAAGCGCGGTTGAACACGCCATTAGTTCAGGGGTGGACGATCCGTTTTCCTGCCCCATTCCCCCAGCTTCTGCTGCTTAATTCCCCACTTCCTTTTGTATTCGTTTTCTGTGCTTCTTTTCTAATGTTTTTTTTTCTCTCAATACTTTTATTTTTTGCACTTTATATATCTTCCCCTGCTTTTCTTCCTGTAAAATATTTAATAAAATTGAATTTTGTACGAGATTTATGATTTAAGGGAAATAACTCTCATATATCTAAATAAGGGAAGTAACTCTCACATATCTAAATACACGAGACCTTGAGAGTTACTTACCTTGACACATTAAGTTAGACGTATTTCTGTGTAAATATTGATTTCAAATATTTACACGCGACCAGCACTTTCGGGGATGGGAGTTTCTCGATAACATTTCACCCAGTATATGACTGGTACTTGTTCTATCTATCGACCCCGGAAAGATGACAGGTAAAATCGACCTCGGTGAGATTTAAACCCAATTCCTGTGTAAATATTAACGGAGATACAACAGTGTTACATTTAGCTGTTGCTCCGTTCAATGTTGTGGATATTTTATCATCGCTTCCACTCAAGGAACCTCAAGTCGAATACATGCTAACTGTGACCAATCCATCAGTTTGTCAGACCTGATATATGACCAGTTCGGCATTATGCAAAACATCCTAACTTTTTATTGTTGATGTGATTTTGGGGATATTTGACTGATGTTTCTAGCAGATTGAAACGGCGCGAAATAGAATGCAAGGTCACACGCATTTTCGTTATGTTTTAGACAGCAGGGTAGGTTATACTCGTGACCCCTGTATAACGTTGCTTTCCTCAACCGGAGCCAATGTGACCCTTGCGTTCCACATGAAATGTTGATGTTAAAAACTATTCTTTTATTCTTTTACTTGTTCAGTCATTTAACTGCGGCCATGCTAGAGCGGCGCCGTTAGTCGAGCAAAGCGACTTACTCTTTGTAAGCCTAATACTTATTCTTTCGGTCTCTTATGCCGAGCCGTTAAGTTACGGGAACGGAAACACACCAACTTCGGTTGTCAAGCGATGGTGGGGCGACAAACACAGACACGCAACTACATACATACATACATACATACAAACAAACATGCATACACGAACACACACACACACACACACACACACATATATACATATATACATATATTCATATATATAGGTGTATTTTTAGGTTACTACCAACCGGGATTTTTCTCGAGACACCATCTCTCTCAAGGTAGTCCGCCAAGGCAGCAGGGTCCTTGCTCCCCTAGTTTTGGGCTTGGAGTGTTCCTTCTCCTTGGCTGCTTACCACCCAGGGCTAACCAGTACAGCCTGCTGGCTGTATTATTATTATTATTATTATTATTATTATTATTATTATTATTATTAGTGATGGAAGCAATATTAATAGCGAAAGGTAATCTTAGTATCTAACTTAATGTGAGCGTTTTGATAGAACCCTGTATACTGCATTATGATCCTTAAGAAGTCTTCTCATAAGGGCATTTGGTGCGCAAAAGCACACACACAGATCGTGACAGACGGGAATCGTCTGTCATGACCGCCGGAATTCCCAGATCACGTGATATCGGTCTACTGACCTTCTTAGTGAGAAGTGTGCCGTTCACCGCTTGTCTGTCAAATATCGTTGCTACGATATATAGAATATACCAACATGTTTTCAGACAGTGATGACGCAAACAGCCCGCAGGCTTCTTAATAATTAATTATTAACGACGGAAGCGGTATTAATGCGTAAAGGTAATCTTTATATCCAGCTCAACACAAAAGCCTAGTTAGAAAACCGATTTAGCGTTTTCATCTCTTCTCTGGAGAATCATTCATGGTGATTCTCTCGAAAAGAGATGAAAGCGCTTAATAAATAATTTTCCATAATTCAGACAACCTCCTTTCTCTTAACATATAAAATCTGAACACCGTGTGAAACAATCTATACATACATGTGTGTGTATGTGTGTGTGTGTGTGTGCGTGTGTGTGTGTGCGTGTGTGTGTGTGTAGACATATATACAAAACATACACACATATAGGTTAATATGTGCACGGATTGCTTGTAATTTTGTTTTTTGATATTACACAATCATAAGGCGATGATCTGGCAGAACCGTTAGCCTGCAAGGCCTAATGCTTAGCGGCATTTCGTCCGTCTTTACGTTCTGAGTTCAAATCCCGCCGAGGTCGACTTTGCGTTTCATCCCTTCGGAATCGATAAAATAAGCGCCAGTCAAGCATTGGGATTGATGTGATCGACTTACCCAACTCCCACGAAATTGCTGGCCTTGTGCCAACATTTGAAACCAAATTTACACAATCGTTAATTAATGAAGCATTTGAACCATGTAGTGTTGAAACGATTGTAATGAAGGAATAAACATAAAACCATCACATCTACTCTTCGACTTGCAATACACACACACACACATCCACACACACACACACACACACACACATATATATATATATAAATATATCTCTGAATATGTATACATAGATATATATATGTTACGAATAGAATATTTTCTTTGGGACAAAGATATATATATACAATGACATATGTACAATATAATCCAATTTCATGTAATCTATTTATTTTATATATTGATCCTATATTGATTTCTGCTGTCCTCAAACTATGGCAAGATTTCTCGCCGAAGACTTAAAAAAAATAAACTAAATTCTTCCACAATATACACACACATACATACATACATACATACATACATACATACATACACACACACACATAAGCGAGGTCGTTGTTAAGGTGTATCGATAAAATTTTATTCCAATTTCCTCTCAAAGAACTTTGTATAAAATATACCTTCCATTCCTAGAGATCTATTTATGTAATCGAAACTCCATCACGTTGAACATTTATGTATTTTAGGAATTGAAAACATTTATGCATTCAATAAGTTTGCAATCCAAGTCGGATTATGGATTTATATCTTGTTGAATGTTCGAGAAATATGCAGCCAAAATATAAAATATACTAAATATATTGTAAAGTTTTTGTCATACAACAAATATGCATATTTGTACGTATATGTATACATACACATATAATAGGATGTGTGTGTATGCATGTATCCATATATATATATATATATATATATATACAGAGATTGATAGGTAGAGAGTTATATTCGGTTTTGTGTTCATATATGCATATATATCGTATATGTACATAAATATATATGCTACAGAAATGTCGAGGAAGTTAACAGAGGTGTTGGACATAGAGTAGGAGAGTGCAAGGGTTGGGTGGAAGGACTGAACGAAAGAGAGGAAAAGAGTTGAATTGTTCGCAGGAGTGTGAGGTCGCGCCGATACAGTCGTCAAAGTAACGACCGAATAACTCAGGAGTGGGATCGGTGAACTATGAGACTGCCTGGGCCTCAACATAGCCGAAGGACAGGTTTAAGTCGCTGGGACCCATTCTCCTTCCCATCACCACTCCATATATATATATGTTCTCGACAAATCTCCTGAAGAACGTTTGATCAAGTAGCTTAGAATCGTCGTCTTATGTTTC
>NC_069003.1:34706130-34706529 GCF_001194135.2 Octopus bimaculoides
TATATATATATATACATACATACATACATATATATATGTATGTGTGTGTGTGTGTGTGTATATATATGTATATATGGATATATGCAACTATATATATGTATGTATATATACATATATGATGTATGGTATAATATGGATACATATATATGTATGTATGTATGTATGTATGTATTTCTACCTGTATGCGTCATTCCACGCCTATACACAAACATGCCAGGTGAATGTAGGTGAATGTTCGCGCCTGCTGCTGATTACATTTCAATTAAACTTAACATACAAAAGGTAAATGGAATTTAATTTAATTTTGAAACGACTCACACAAAAAACAACGACTAACGTCACTTCAATAACAGATCTACTACTACTACTACTACTACTACTACTACTACTACTACTACT
>NC_069003.1:34706539-34707971 GCF_001194135.2 Octopus bimaculoides
ACTACTACTACTACTACTACTACTACTACTACCTCCACCACCACTACCACTATACCACTATTACTGTCACGATCACTATTACTACCACTCCCATCTCTATTGCTACTACTACTACCACCACCACCACCACCCGAAAACTACTGCTGCTACTACTACTACTACTACTACTACTACTACTACTACTACTACTACTACTACTACTACTCTGTTCTTCTACGGTTGCTGCTGCTGCTGCAATCTTACTACGGCAACGTTGTTTCATCTGCAACGCTGGTATTACTGGCTGCTGCTGCTGCTGCCGATGATGATGATGATGATGATGATGATGATTAACAAAAACAAAAGCACCAACGCCAGCAATAATAATATTGATATTTGAGTAGGGGTGGGGGCATGTTACGATCAATGAAATCGATGTCAGTTATGGAGAGGAAGTCAAAAAATGTCAACGGTCACCTCGGCAGGATTTCGTCGCTCTGTGCACACCTCGGACAAACCCGTCTGACAGCACCTCCGTGCTTGTAGAGCTTATCCCGAACTGGAATCGAACCTCGGTATCACTGTCAGACTAAGGGCATCTGGAAATTATCCAAAGGTGATTCCTGACCGGAAAGACCTCCGAAAGAGATTAGCCATTACACTTTCGTCGACACCCAAAGTCTCCCGAGTAGGTCGTCGCACTTCCCCGCCACTAATTCTCTATATATTGCTAACGTGGAACTTCAACCGATCCTATTGCCTGACTTGTAGAGTTCTGTGAGCTCCTGACGACATTCTAGGTTCCAAGCGCTCCAACCTGGCCAAGCAGTTGACAGGAGGGAACAATGACAGGATTTTTCTACTTTAAGGTTGAAAGGAACAATTAACGTAAAATAATCTACATAACATTCCATTTCTGTAGTGTTTATTATTCGATTTTGGTAAGATTCTCAAAATCGTAGCTATTCTCACCGTTCCCTCTCTTCTGTGTCATCTTAATTTGCTGTTTTGTTTGGTCGTACCTCTAACCTTTTTCTTAGCTTTCACTTACTACGGCTAATACACTGCCATCTTTCTTTACTGTAGGCGGAAGATGCTAGTGGTAACTTCCTATCTCTAAAAGATTTAAAATGGTAGTGTTACCCATTTTAACTCACCAGTATTATTATTTTTTCTGGTGATTTATAGCTTAAGCCTGTGTATAATATGATGCAAAGAGATATCGAACTTAGCATAAGTTTTCCTCTAGCATTCAACCAGCCTCGAGTCTGCTGCCATCAACCTTTCTAAGGACTCGTCGGTTTATCATATCCAGTTTATGCCCTATTATGAATCGACTGGATATCGCGTAGGGATGATTCCCAACATCGGTCAAGTGAATCACCCGATAGAAGTTATTATACTCTATTAGGGTATTGTTTTTGTCTAATTCTCTAACATCAATCGGATATAG
>NC_069003.1:34709588-34710023 GCF_001194135.2 Octopus bimaculoides
AGAGAGAGAGAGAGAGAGGGTAGGTAGGTAGATAAATATATAGATAGATAGATAAACATGCATATATGCATTTATTTGTTCGTGTGTGTGTGTGTGTGTGTGTGTGTGTATGTGTGTGTGTGTGTATGTGTGTGTGTATGTGTGTGTGTGAAACCGATATCCGATTTATCGCTGCTATAATGTCACCTAACATTTGTAATGCACTCTCCTTGATCAATAGATCTATGTTACAGCAATCAGAAAGAGGCCACCTATTTTATTAACGGCACTGGCTTTCTGCTAAATGAGAAGTTGACACGGAAAATCGTGTCCTATATACAAGCTAGACTTATCTCCAGCATAGATCTCTCTCTCTCTCACTCCCCCCCTCTCTCTCTCTCTCTCTCTCTCTCAATTTATCTCTCTATCTATCTATCTATCTATCTATCTATCTAT
>NC_069003.1:34710033-34711706 GCF_001194135.2 Octopus bimaculoides
TATCTATCTATCTATCTCTCTATCTCTTTCTCTCTCTCTGTCTCTCTCTCTGTCTCTTTCTCTGTCTCTCTCTCTCTGTCTCTCTCTCTTTCTCTCTCTCTCTCTCTTTGTCATTCCTTTGTCATTCGCTTGTTCGATCGCTAGTTTTATCGAACTGACTACATGTCAAAGCTCTCTTTCTGTCTCCCCCTTCTGTCTTTCACATTTCAATCTGTACTATTCTTTTCAATTCCCCATCCTCTCTCTGTTTCTCTCTCTCTCTCTCTCTCTCCCCTCTCCCTTTACCGTTTTCTCGTTCTGTCTCTGTCATTGACTCTCTTTCTTTCAACCTCACTCTAAATATACTGATATACCTATATATATATATATATATATATATATATATATATATATAAACAAATAGTAAATGAGTATATGCATATATACGTACAGGTATGTGCATACCGACATCCATATATATATATATATACATACATATATATATCTTTCTAAATATACACATATATACATATGCATTTGTATACATAATCATTTATTTATTTATGTATACTTATACATATGTATGTCTCTATATCTGTGTATATATGTACGTTTGTATATGTATATATATATATGTGTGATTGCGTGTATATGTATGTATGTATGTGTGTATTGTGTGTGTGTGTGTGTGTGTGTGTGTGTGTGTGTGTGTGTGTGTGTGTGTGTGTGTATTTTTATGGTAATAGTTAATGTATAAATCAAAATACCGTTAATATTAATCTCATAGCTGACTTTTCCCAGGCGATTGAGTACAAAACGGGAGTCTGGAGGTATACGAATGCATTGCATGTGTGTGGAACATCCAGTCATGTGTGTCTGAGGAATTCTAAACAACACAAAGCTTTCTAAAATCCCTTAGATGAAGTGGATTGTTTCCCTTTGATTGTCTTTGCCATCACAGATTATAAATCAAAGATAGAAAACCATGAAACAAAATATAGTAAGGAAGAAAAAGCGGGCCAGCATTAGAGAAAGGGTCGAGAAATATGTCAGAAGATGCGTATGATAGTTCGGTGTTTGTCTGCTTAATTTAGTGGAACAGTAATTTCCAAATTGTTAACGGATACATATGAAGAATGTGGCATTGTTCAAAGGTTCTGATCTTGTGTTTAGATAATTCATGGACCTGAGGTTATTCCGTATGAGTCTCTTCTCGGCTGTACAAATATTACATCTCTTTGTCCCATTGATATTATACGTACGTTATTGAGGCATTTTCCACCTGTGGTGAAAAATGAGTTAACAGATTCTTTTAAATGCCAAATGTAAGTTGAGCTTGCTGAACTAAAACACTTTTCCGGTATACACCATTTTTCAGCTATATGCCTGAAGTAACAATGTTTAAATTTACCTTCCCTTTCTCAGTAATGTGTTTACACCTTCTGGTGCTACTGGATTTTGTTGAACAATGTTTTATGAGTGAAATTTAATCAGTGGTATATATTCTGCCCATGTTGTCTGACACTGCTTAGCATTTTCGCTCTGAGAAGTGAAGTGAGCGAAGGATTGTCTCTCTAAAAATGACGCTTTTATTTACAAATTCCAAGATATAAGAGTTGTTGAGTGTATCTAAGAAACAATTACGGTATATACATACATGCACACACACAGCGGCAGCAGTGGCCGCGGCGGCA
>NC_069003.1:34711880-34713006 GCF_001194135.2 Octopus bimaculoides
GCAGCGGCGGCAGCGGCGGCAGCGGCGGCAGCGGCGGCAGCGTTGAACCAAGTTGACTCTAACGAAGCTAAAATCATACGATTCTAAATTTTTTGTTTTCATACCATTCTTTTTTCCTATAGTTTCCTTCCCTTTCATCTACTTTCTCTCTCTCTCTCTCTCTCTCTTGCACATTTACTCCATCTCCCCTTTCTCTCCTTTACACTCTCTTCCTTTCTCTTCTTTATACCGACGTCTATCTCCACCCTCTTTCTCTCTCTCTCTCTCTTTCCCCCCTCTCTCTCTCTCTTTCCCCCTCTCTCTCTCTTCAACACATTCTCTCTTACTCTCATCTTCCCTCTCTCCCTCCTCTCTCTTTCTTATTTTTCTTCCTCCCTCTTTCCTCCTCTCTCTCTCCTACTACCCCCTCTCTCTCTCTCTCCCACTATCCCCTCACTCTGCCCCTCCCTCTCCATTTCCCGCCTCAGCAATTCATTAAATTAATATCTCTTTATTGTCAACGTTTATCACATCCCCCACACTGAACCCCATCTCTAACTCTCTCCATCAAAATATCGATCTCCTTCTTGTTTCTTTCATAAGTTTTCTTTTATTTTTTACTGCCGCTAATCGACCCTGCCCTACCTTAACCTTATGCCACCCTGACCCTATCCCTGCCCCCATTCCATGGCTTATATTCAAAGCCAATAATGCTGGCGTGGGAGGTAGGGTTTATTTCTTAAATTTAAACATCGTATAATCTTTAATATTTCATTAAATAGGTAAAGCGAATGTACTACGGTCTTCTGTTAAAGCAGTGAACTAGATTCAGCAACTAAATACTGGCTTCAAAATTTGCCACAAGGCCAGCAATTTCGGAGGCAGTGTTCAGTCGATTATATCGACCCCAATACGTAACTGGTACTTATTTTATCGATCCCGAAAGGATGAAAGGCAAAGTTGGCTTCGGTGGAATTTGAACTATAGAAAGGCGGACGAAATACTGCTAAGCATTTCGTCCGGCGACGCGCTAACAGTTCTGCCAACTCGCCGCCTTAAAACAGCTAAAATCTAATAAAACACCGAATTAGATTCAGCAATTAACAATTCATTATACACTAGACTAGAATGTATTTGGAGGACATAT
>NC_069003.1:34713170-34714782 GCF_001194135.2 Octopus bimaculoides
TATATATATATATATATATATATATATATGGGCGAAATGCTTTGCGGTATTTCTTGCGTCATTACGTTCTGAGTTCAAATTCCGCCGAGGTCGATTTTTCCTTTCATCCTTTCGGGATCGATAAATTAAGTGCTAGTCGATGTGATCCACTGACCGCTTCCCGACGAATTTCGAGCCTTGTGCCTAAAATCGAAAAGATTACCATTAATATGGTTATAGCGCGACATTTATTGCTCCAAGATTAATACTTAAGAGTTGATCAGACTGATGGAGAAAATACACGATTTAACTGTTCAGACATCGATTATTCGATTATGTAATAAAGTATTGATTTCAGAGCTGGAACTCTATCAATGATGGATCTACGTGAAAATGGAATTTTAGACACACACACACACAAATAATATATATAAAGTCGCAGACGTTGATTTGTGGTAAGAAGATAGTTTCCCAACCACATAGTTCCAGGTTCAGTCCCACCGCGTGGCACTTTGGGCAAGTATCTTCTTCTATAGCCTACAATTGGTAGACGCAAACTGAAAGAAGCCCGTTTATCTTCCATTATATTAGAAGCCATTACTTTCCATGTTACGTATATGTGGTGTCTGTTATTGCGATTGTCTGCAAAGGAGGTGAAGAGACGGTTGTATCTGCCCATCATGCATCTTTTCATCATTGCCAACGCCGCCGCGCACCTCCTTATATCGATGGTTTCTGTTTTCAGTTCCTCTCCGTCCATGTTACGCTTGTCTCCATTTCGAGATCTTTATTGCTCTGGTGATTTCTTTATTTCTTTGAGACAAATATTACCATTTGTTGGGATCGATATATCGATTAAGAAACATTTCTTTTTTCTGATGATTTTTGGTAACAATATCTATTCGATATGGCAAGAGTGGATGGTACCGCTCTAAGGATAAACCCATAATTCGGAGAACAGGGATTGGAGAGGGCACCTGCCCTTGATGTTCTGGGAGATCTTGAATGGTTGGGGTTCCTTGGTTATCCTTAGGGATTCTCTTATACCGGGAGGACCACATCACTGCCATCGTTTCCCCGCTTCTTCTTTCCTTTTACTGCAGTATTATAGCTATACTTTTATTCGTTTATTCTTTTACTTGTTTCAGCTGTATGGCTGTGGCCCTTCTGGAGCACTGCCTTGAAGGGTTTTAGTCGAGCAAATCGACCCCAAGACTTATTTTTCATAGCCTTGTTTTTATTCTGTCGCTCTCTTTTGTGTAAACACACCAATACGAGTTGTCAAGCAGTGATGGTGTGGGGGTGACAAATACAGACGCAAAGACACACACACACACACACGATGGGCTTCTTTCAGTTTCTCTCTACCAAATCCACTCACTGCTTTATTGTATATCGTTCATACTCTTTTTTTTAAAACATCACTTCATTACATGTAAACCCTCACACTTTATGTCTGTCGTATTGTATCCCCCCCTCTACCTCCCCCCCATTCATCCTTCATCCTGGCGACAAATAAAATAAATCATTATTAAAGAAATCATAAAAGGCGGCGAGCTGGCAGAATCGTTAGAGCGCCGGACGAAATGCTGAGCGGTATTTCGCTCGTCTTTACGTTCTGAGTTCAAATTCT